>NC_066877.1:89605-279977 GCF_022985175.1 Labeo rohita | reverse complement strand
ATTCTACCAGAATCTCACCAGGCCCCCTCTGACCTTCTCAAGCCACCTCACGTATCAGCTGACCCCGCAGAGCCCACGCTCCCAAGCCACGCAGAGCCCACATTCACAAGCCATAAGTCCATAGCATCAGCACCCTCGAGGTCAACAGACACCCCACTATCTACTGTGCTGCCTGTAATGGCCATCGCCATTTTCAGTGTGTGGGCAGCACGCTGTGCTCTAGAGGCCTCATCGGTCCACAAGTCTGCTCCAGAGGCCTCGTGTGTCCACGAGTCTGCTCCCGAGGCCTCGCCTGTCCACGAGTCTGCTCCCGAGGCCTCGCCTGTCCACGAGTCTACGCCAGAGGCCTCTTCTGTCAAAGAGTCTGCGCCAATGCCCCCAGAAGCAGCAGCTCCGGCTGCAGAATCTCCTAAAAGGGCGGCGTTTCCCCAAGGACTCTCTGCCCGTCCTGTCACGGCCATGAAGGCCATTTATGACTTCCCTGCCTCACCTGCCCAAGCATCTGCGCCCATGCCCCCAGAGGTGTCAGCGCATGCTGTAGATCCTCCTATGGGGGCGGCGTCCCAGGATGAACTCTCTGTCTGCCATGTCGCAATCAAGAAGACCAAGGAAAGCATTCATGTACACACCGCTCTGCTTTGCATGTCATTAGTCCCACTGTGGATATCTCTGCTCCTGTTTGCTCTGCCTGTTCTGCCTGCCCTGCAATGGCTCCCTGTTATGCCTGCTCTGCCTGCCTCGCTATGGCTCCCTGTTCTGCCTGCTCTGCCTGCCTCGCCATGGCTCCCTGCTCTACCTGCTCTGCCTGCCCCACCATGGTCCCCTACTCTGCCATTGCTCCATGGCCCAGGCCCTCCAGTACTTCACAGTCTGCTACTGCTCCACAGCCCTGGTCCTCCAAAGTTCCACTGTCTGTCATTGCTCCACGGCCCAGGCCCTTCAGTGTTTCATGGTCTGCTATTGCTCCACGGCCCAGGTCCTCCAGGGTTCCACTGTCTGCCACAGCTCCACGGCCCTGGTCCTCCAAGGTTCCACTGTCTGTCACAGCTCCACGGCCCAGGTCCTCCAAGTTTCCACTGTCTGCCACAGCTCCACGGCCCAGGTCCTCCAGTGCTTCACTGTCTGCCACTGCTCCATGGTCCAGGTTCTCCAGTGCTTCACTGTCTGTCCCTGCTCCACGATCCAGGGCCACCTGCTCTACATGGACCTGGCCCTCCATCCCACCCCCTGTTTTGCCTCTGTTCCCCACCCACCTTGGACTGTTGTTGTTTTGAGCGCCAGGAGTCGCTCCTAGGGGGGGGGATTCTGTAACGCCAAGCCAGCAGAGGGAGCCCTCACCCTAGTACTGCCTGCGTGCTCCCTCTGCTGCTTCTACTGTTACTTCCTGTTTGGCACTATATAAAGACTGACCATGTGCTCATGAATTTGTGAAGTATTGCCAGTTTAACCTGCCTTACCGAGCGTTCACTTACTCTGTTGGATTACCTGTTGCCGTCTTGCTTTGTTCCTGATTATTGTGTTTGGATTACCCCTTTGGTTTTTTTTGCCTGTTTGGACTGATTTCAAGGTTTGACCCTGCATTCTCCTGTTGACTACCGCTCTCTGGATTTCCCCCATTGTTACGTTAGCTTGATTGGACTGTCTGCTCGGTATCTGACCCACTGCCTGCCTAACCTCTCTGCTGCTGGAATTACCTTCATTGTGTATGTTTGCTGATTGTTTTAATAAACATCCGCTCTTGGATTCTACCTCTGCGTCCTCGTTACACCTAGCATGTTTATTTGATGGCATTGGACTGTTTGTGTTAGTCCACCAAGATCCAATCAAATTGTAGCAATCCTTTGTCCACTGTTGTGGTCAGAGAGGGGCCCTGCCATAAACTGGGCCCTGCAATGTGCTGTTTACCACAAAGCAGATCCACAACTGGCCAAATGTTCTTTATGGCTTAATTTGCTCTGACAAAGTACAGATTACATGTTACTGTTCTTCAAAGAGAACTCATCGATCCAGACAAAGCCATGGACTTTAAAAAACACCATCGTAACAAGTACGTAGAGACCTGTGAGTGAGTAATACATGTTTCATGGACTAGAGAGCTGCAACTGAGTGGAGAAGTGATCCAATGACTACCCTTACCAAAAAGAAGTATACTTCAAGTGTATTTCATTAAGTATACTTCAGTAAAGTTGAAGTCTATTGTTAAGTATACTTAATGTAGTAAGTATACAAATATCAGTGTACTAGTAGTATACTTGTAAGTATACTGTTTCAGTACTCTTTGGGACTAAATTGGCCCACTTTCTAGTATAAAAAACGTATACATTTAAGTATACTTTAAGTATAACAGTAGTAAACTTTGAGTACACAATTAGTTTATACCTATGTTTTAGTTTGTACTGCAACTGTACTAAAAGTGAACTTATAGGTATACTAATAGTTTACTAATTAAATACTTGTGGCATTTTTAGTACACTTTGAAGTATAGTCTCAGTAAACTACTAGTTTAGTAGTTTATACTGCAAGTATACTCGTAAGTTTTCTTTAAGTGAACTTTACATCATACTTTAAGTACACTACTATGTTCCTGTTAGGTATTAATTTGTATATTTTGTTAAATAAATATCTGAACATACAAAGCATCAAAAGAAAGAGCAGGATATCCCACTGTAAATAAAAACATTTTATTCTAGCTTCATGCATTCTTTTTCATAAATACTTAAATGTGAGTATGTTTAATAAATAATAATAAAAAAAAATAAACAATATTTTGAACAAAAAGCTAAAAAAAGACTAAATTGGATACAGAGTGACAATCAAAACATAGATGGGGTCGATCAACACCCCTGTAAAGGGGAGTGAGAGGCGAGAGGCGAGCGGATCCATATGCGAGCCTTTTTTTAAGGGACGAGACAGATACATGGTCGAACAGGCAGGGTCAAACAGGAGCAAACAGGTAAATCACAGGCAAGACGTAGAGAATAATCCTTAAAACAAGCGATAGTCCAAAAGGGCAGGCGGCGAGACAGACGACAACGGGGGAGCCAGGCGAGAGAACGAAACACTGGGAACTAGGAACTCGGGAACAAGGAAACTAGGGAACGCTAACAGTAGAACACAAACAACAACTCAATACTCCGTGGCTTGCATGGGGAAAGTCCGGGGCTTTTATAGAGCTGCTGATTGGTCACGGGTGTTGATGCAATCAGCGTGATGGGTGATGGGAATAGTAGTCCGGGGTGTAGAACAACAGTCAACGTGTAATGATAGGGTGAGAGTGACATCTGGTGGTGAGCGGACCGCAGAACATAGACCAGATTCGTGACATAGCCCCCCCCCAGGCGGAGCAGGAGCCCTCCAGGACGTAGGCGGAGCAGGAGGCGCGGGAGCCCCCCAGGGCGGAGCGGGAAGCGCAGGGGCCCTCCAGGGCAGAGCAGGCTCCCGCGTCAGGGACTGGGACCTGGGAAGAGCAGGGATAGAGGAGACAAACAGAAGAGCAGGAGGGGCAGGAGCCCTCCAGGGCAGAGCAGGAGGCGCAGGGGCCCTCCAGGGCAGAGCAGGAGGCACAGGGGCCCTCCAGGGCAGAGCAGGAAGTGCAGGAGCCCTCCGGGGCTGAGCAGGAGGCACTGAAGCCCTCCAGGGCGGAACAGGATGCGCAGGGACGCTCCAGGGCAGAGCAGGAACCCGCGTCATGGGCTGGGACCTGGGGAGAGCAGGGACAGAGGAGGCAGAGAGAATAGGGAGAGAAGCAGAGAGACCAAAGGATAACGCCGCCTCCATAGGAGGATCTACAGCCAATGCTGACACCTCTGGAGGCAGCTTCTCTGACGGAAGAGGCCTCTGGAGCGGACTTGAGACCAGATGGGACCTCTGGAGCAGACTTGAGACCAGACAGGACCTCTGGAGCAGACTTGAGACCAGATGGGACCTCTGGAGCAGACTTGAGACCAGATGGGACCTCTGGAGCAGACTTGAGACCAGACGGGACCTCTGGAGCAGGCTTGAGACCAGACGGGACCTCTGGAGCAGACTTCAGACCAGACGGGACCTCGGGAGCAGACTTGTGAACAGATGTGACCTCCGAAGCACAGTGTGCAGCCCACACACACCAAATGGCAACCGCCATTAAGGGAAGAGCAGTGGCGGGTGGCAGGCCCTCTTTAATGGTGGTTCTAGAAGGTGTAGACGCCACTGGGATGTTTGCTGCCCTCACTGACACTAGTGGTGGGTCCAGCATGCTGGCCATCATGATAGGCCGTGACCTTGGGATGTCAGATGAGACGTGGCGTGGCTCTGGGCAGTCAGACGAAACATGGCGAGGCTCTGGGCCGTCAGGCGGGACGTGACTTGACTCTGGGCCGTCAGGCGGGACGTGGTGAGGCTCTGGACAGATAGACGAGACATAACAGGGCTCTGGAAGGTCAGACGAGACGTGACTTGGCTCGGGAACAGCAGCAATAACTTCACTTGGCTCATGAAGATCAGCTGTGGTTTGACTTGGTTCGTGGAGATTGGCTGTGACTTGACTTGATTCGTGTAGATCGGTTGTGGCTTGGCCTGGCTTGTGAAGACCAGTAGTGAACTGACTTGACTCTTGGAGATCAGCAGTGACTTGACTTGGCTCGTGAAGAACAGTAGTGGCCTGTTTTGACTCATGGAGATCAGCGGTGACTTGACTTGGCTTGTGACGACCAGCTGTAACTTGGCTTGGTTCATGGAAATCAGCTGTAACGTGACTTGACTTGGGAACAACATGGCTTGACTCAGGAACAATAGCTGTAACGTGACTTGACTCGGGAACAACATGGCTTGACTCAGGAACAACAGCTGTAACATGACTTGACTCGTGGGGAACAGCTGTGACTTGGCTTGGCTCATGGAGAACGACGGCTGTGTCTTGGCTTGACTCATGGAGAACGACAGCTGTGTCTTGGCTTGACTCATGGAGAACAACAGCTTTGGCTTGACTTGACTCTGTTGCTTGACCCGACTTGGAAGCTTGACTTGACCCTGGGGTAGCAGCCACGACGTGAAAGAGCGCCATTTTAGCTGCCCATACAGCCATTAGGGGTGAATCCAGCACGTGGGCCATCATGACCACAGGCCGCGTCCGAGTGCTGGCCGAGAGTTCTGGGATGGCGGCCATCTTGTGGCATGGCTTGGAGACAGCGGCCATCTTGTGAACAGGCTTGGGGATGGCGGCCATCTTGTGAACAGGCTCTGGGAAGGCGGCCATCTTGTGCAGTGGCTCTGGCGTGACGGCCATCTTGTGCAGTGGAAACACAGCTTTAACCTGACTTGACACAGGAACGACGACCGTAGCTTGACTTGACCCTGGAACAGCAGCCGTAGCTTGACTTGACCTGGAAACTTGACTTGACTCAGGAAACACAGCTGCAACTTGACTTGACTCAGAGACTTGACTTGACTCAGGAAACACAGCTGCAACTTGACTTGACTCGGAAACTTGACTTGACTCAGGAAACACAGCTGCAACTTGACTTGTCTCAGAGACTTGACTTGACTCAGGAAACGCGGCCGCAACTTGACTTGACTTGGAAACTTGACTTGACTCAGGAAACACAGCTGCAACTTGACTTGACTCGGAAACTTGACTAGACTCAGGAAACACAGTTGCAACTTGACTTGACTCAGGAAACACAGCTGCAACTTGACTTGACTTGGAAACTTGACATCACTCAGGAAACACAGCTGCAACTTGACTTGACTCGGAAACTTGACTTGACTCAGGAAACGCAGCTGCAACTTGACTTGACTTGGAAACTTGACTTGACTCGGGAAATGCAGCTGCAACTCTACATGGCTCGGGTATGGCAGCTGTGACATAACGAAGCTCCGTTTTCGCTGCCATCTTGTGAACGGGCTCCACCGTCGCCGCCATCTTGTGAGCGCGCGCCGCCGCCATTTTGTGCACGAACTCTGTTGTCGCCGCCCTGGTATGAACGTGCTCCGGTGCAGCCGCCATTTTGTGAACGGGCACCGCTGTCGCCGCCATTAGGGCAGCGCTATCCGCAGCCGTCATCATTGCTCGAGCGCGCTCTAGCGTGGCCGCCATTTCGCGAGCGATCCAGGCGGCCAGCGGTCCCGTGGTGTCATGCTCCTCCTCCGCGAGTGCAAAGTGCAAAGTCCAGAAATTCCGCGAGTGATGAACGCGGACCCTCGCGTCTTAGTCTCGCCTTCAGTGGCTTGTTAACACCATCACAAAAAAATCTCTATCATCGTACAGTCCTGGAGGGTGGAATAATTAGCGATGGCCAAAAACTCACGGATGTGTTGTTCGAGTGTGCGCGGTCCTTGTTTTATCCTGAATAGTATCCTGTCTGTGTCCATATCTGTTGAATGTCTGGGAGTGAAGCTGCTGGATCCTTGTGTGACGGAGTATTCTGTAACGGGGAGTGAGAGGCGAGAGGCGAGCGGATCCATATGCGAGCCTTTATTTAAGGGACGAGACAGATACATAGTCGAACAGGCAGGGTCAAACAGGAGCAAACAGGTAAATCACAGGCAAGACGTAGAGAATAATCCTTAAAACAAGCGATAGTCCAAAAGGGCAGGCAGCGAGACAGACGACAACGGGGGAGCCAGGCGAGAGAATGAAACACTGTGAACTAGGAACTCGGGAACAAGGAAACTAGGGAACGCTAACAGTAGAACACAAACAACAACTCAATACTCCGTGGCTTGCATGGGGAAAGTCCGGGGCTTTTATAGAGCTGCTGATTGGTCACAGGTGTTGACGCAATCAGCGTGATGGGTGATGGGAATAGTAGTCCGGGGTGTAGAACAACAGTCAACGTGTAATGATAGGGTGAGAGTGACATCTGGTGGTGAGCGGACCGCGGAACATAGACCAGATTCGTGACAACCCCAGCTTGACAGTCATTATTACCTCTTCATGGGTCACATTTTATTTCATAACGTTACAGTTTTTTCGTTCTCCACTGGTTTCACCCAGTCCCAAACCTTCCCTGTCCTCTCCTTCTTTTCCATTGGACTCACCAGGCTTCAAGTGTTCTTTGTTGCCATTGCTCCCGCTTTTAGATCCAAGTCTTCTTGGGTGCTGCTGGTCCTGAATAGCCCTAATCTCCTTCATTGCTAATGCCCAGCCTCCCACTCTTGTCCAGTTCTTTGTTGTCTGCTCTGCTGGTCCCGTTCAGATTCTCAGCTCCTCTACTGATTCTACCCAGAGATGCTCTAAATCCACTGGCCTCCTGGCCCCCAGTTCTGTCTTGATGTGTTAATCAAGTGGCCTCCGAGCCCACTTGTCCACCTCAGCTCATCAACCAGATGGCTCCATCTTGGTTTCTCGCTCCTTGGAACTGTCATCCTTCCAACTCCATAGGACTCCCTCATCCCTCTGGCTGCTCTGCTGCGGACCTCCTGACTTTCGGTTGTGCCACATTCTTCCCCCCTTTTGGCTCTGTCAGGCTTCTCCTTTCCTCTGGCTCCACCTCAGTCCTCACTCCCACAAGCTTCGCCTCAGTTCTCCAGCATCCGAGCTCGACTGCTTATCACTGCATTTCTATCTTGGTCTCCTGGTCTTTCAGTGTCACCTGCTCTCTCCGTTCATCTGACTCTACTTGGGTCTCCGCATCTCCTGTAATCATCCCTGTCGTTGTTCTCATGGCTCCACCTTCTCCCTCTGTCAGTTTCGCCATGGGTCACCATTCTCCTGGCCGGCATCTGGACCACTCTGGCCTCTTGTCCACTGCGGGCTCCCCTGTGGTTTTTTTCACTGCTGGCATCCATCCTCACGTATTGGTTCCATTTTTTTCTTTTTAGATTGGATTAAAAATGTTAGATTAAAAATGCAAAAGAACTGTATTGTTTCTGAAATGAAGTAGACACCACTATTAAAATGATTCTTGTTACAATCTGTTTCACATAGTATCTTTAAAACCCTTTAAAAGCCATAACCAGCATAGATCATCATGATGTTCAGGTAAAGACACATATGTTCTACAAACACATATACAAACACATATACAATTCATGACCATGAGTGTACACATTCATTAAATTGACTTTCCCTCTAGCATTTTGAGTGCTGTTAATCAGATTCTTAAACACCTCTGATTGGCCATTGTGGATTCTTAAACACCCCTGACTGGACATCATGTTCATCATGCTCAACAGATATGTCTGTGATTGGCTACAATGTTCATCACTTCACGCTCTTCACCTTGTACTTTTGACAACACTACTAGTCAACCATTACTTTGAGTGGTGCACTCCATTCATTTTAATGGTTATGGCCCTACATGTCCTGATGGTATATTACATATTTATTGATATGAAGTTTATAAAATGTTTATTGAATGTACCAGGCACAAGACTGAAAAGGACCTTCAAAGTTTTCTTCATGGAGTTGGATTCAAAGAAGAAGCAGACACAGATATCCTTTCTCAGTTACATGAATATGGTAAAGTTCCTTTCAGATTTAGTTGTGATACTGAATGAAAATTGGAAAAAAAAAATAATAATAGGAATATTGTTGCATATCATTCATCTTGAAATCACAATTTAGATGTAATATTTAATATAATAATACATTTCCACTTCCTTGCCACATTACTTTAGGTTCCCTGCTGACAAGACCAGCTTTAACCAACTGGTTTGCTGATTTCAGTTGGCTTGAGATAGTTTGCCTAGCATGGCCAAACTGTTTTAAACTAGACCAGCCTGACCAGTCCTAAGACCAGCAAACATTTTTTTTTTCTTGTTTTTCAGCAGGATGACTTTATATTATTGATTTAAACAGTCGCTACTAGTTGCTTATAGATAACAAAGTGCATCCTTTGTGTGTAATAAAGAGTTGGACCTGGAACAGGAACATGAGGAGTTTCGATTGACCACAGTGGAACCTGTTTATCAGCTAAGAGATGATCTGCAGTACAGACTCGCATCACAGTGCTCAAAAGCCAACGACATCAGTGAGCTTAAGAAAGTCTTACAGCAGGTAACCAATCACAATCAGCAATACAATCATTTTTATTGAGCATACGCATCCATTTTCAATACACTTCACAGTTTAGCTTTGTTTTAGTATTGTTTTTATCCTGTGACCTAGATTTCCTTGTGTTCTTGACTTTAATTAGTTAATTTGCATACCTGTTTTGCCTTTGAGTTGATTACCCTGTGTATATAGAGCCCTTTGTTTTCCTCATCCTTTGTTCAGTCTTGTCCTACTCTGGTGTTTGTGTACAGTTATTAATTCTCGTGGTTATTAAAGTGTTTAAATTCTTCTTCTTCATGGCATCTTCATGGCAACACAATGGTGTTGATTAACAATAAGTCGATATGGATACATGATATATTGATATGATATGATGTATTGATGCAAGGTAAAAAAAAAAAAAAAAACCCTGATATATACACCCACATATATACATATACATATATACATGAATCGGTCAATCTACCCATCCCTAATATTATGACACTATCCACATTTTCATGCAGTGTCTGTCTATACATTACCATCAAACTTTCAGGGCTTGACAACACAGAAAATCTTGTACTATAGTCCTATATTCTTTGCACTTCACTTCATTCTTTGCAGATAAGAAACAAACTAGGTTTGTATGTATTTCATACAATATATACATTGATTCTCTAACTTTAATATTTCTTTGTGTTTTAGGTTCAGTCTGTCAGACAGCAGCAGGAGGAAGTCATGGACAAACTCCAACATGAATGTGTGTCTCTACAGCAAGACATCTGTGTTACTGAACTCAAGGTCATTTCAAATAACACTTGTGAACTGTACTCTTTGTACTTCACATTAAAATTGGTAACCTGTAACTTTATGGATGAGGGATAGTTCACTAAAAACTGAAAATTGTGTCATCATTCACTCACCTTTTTATATAGTATTATTTTATATATATATATATATATATATATAATCTTGAAAGAGATTCATGGAACAACTTGAGTTGATTATGAGTACATGATTTCCATTTCTGGGTGAACTATCCTTTTACTATTTTTGGGAAGCCTCCTATATCTGGTGTCATATGCTACAGTATGTGGCTGTCATGAGTCTGGCTGGTGACCTTCGGTCTGCTCACCACCAGATGTCGCTCTTGTACTTTCATTTACACAGACTGTTACACTACACCCCGGACTACGTCTCCCATCACCCATCGCGCTGATTGCGCCAACACCTGTGGCCAATCAGACGCGCTATATAAGCACCGGACTTTTCCCCTGTTACTCACAGAGTATTCTGTAACGTGGGGAGGGAGACGAGAGGCAAGCGGATCCAAATGCAAAGCTTTATTGGATAACAAAGGCGAAGACATGGTCACAAACACAAGCAGGGTTGGAACATTGGCAGTCAGATATAACGAAGGCAAGACGTGGAGATAGTCCGTGTAGCAGGTGTGGGTCGCCGAATGGCGAACGTAATCCAGTGGGGAAAGCGATGGGTTAGTCCGTGAAACGAGTAGTCCAAAAGGCAGGCGGCGAGACAGATGAAACGAGATGGCCAGGCGAGAAAGCTAAACACTGGGAACTCGGGAACTAGGGAACTAGAAGCGATACAACAATAAAAAACACCACAATACTTGTTGAGTAACCGGAGAAAAGTCCGGGGCTTATATAGCGCGTCTGATTGGCCACAGGTGTTGGCGCAATCAGCGCGATGGGTGATGGGAGACGTAATCCGGGGTGTAGTGTAACAGTCTGTAAGAATGAAAGTGCGAGATCAACATCTGGTGGTGAGCAGACCGAAGGTCACCGGCCAGATTCATTACAGTGGCCTTTGAAATGTGGACTTTAATGTGCCACAGGCCTTCGTAAGGATCTGTCTATAAATAATACATTTATTAGGTAAAGTATTATTTACGTATGTATGTATGTTTTTAATTAATTAATGCCTGTAGCCTTTAGTTACATAACTGTTATGAACCACAGTTGACAGCTTGCCATTTTAGTTGGGTGGCAGATCATCTGGGTGAGGGACATTTCAAAGAACTATTTTAAAGAACATTTAAAAAATGTGGATACACCAGTGAGCCAGTGATATATTTGATGCCAACATTTTGTTTCATTATTTTTTTTCCTAAAAGAGAAACAATGTCCTTTATAAATACATGTTTTTTTTGTCTGTTTCAGGATTATTCTTATATATGAAGAGTTCAGATGCAAAACCAGCTAAAAGCCATCTCGGTCAAAAATGAGATAATGATGCTGAGTGAATGCTCCTGACACATAGTACACATCCATCAAATACTTTTACCTCAGACTTGCTAAATTCCAGCCTCAGCCCAATCAGAAGTACCGGTACTTACATAGAAGCCTGTACAAAGTAGCCAGAAAGAAATGCATTTTTTAATGAAAGATGTCAGATGGATTTAGATGGTTTTGCATCTGAACTCTTCATATATAGATATAGATTATCTCAAAATGGCACATGGACTTGGACAAATAGCCATAAAACTTCTGCTTAAAACTTCTTTAATTTCACTGGGTCTTTAATGATACATTAATCAGTGAGATTTAGTGTGTAATTGTGTACAACAATGTGTTTGTACAACAATTTTAATTAGTTTGTTGTGAAACATTTTGTTAACCATGTTTGAAAATAAAACTGTCTCTGTCCTGTAGGAGAACCTACTGTCTGCTGCAATGGAAGATCAGGTAGCATATTTTGAGAAGGTTCCAGACGAGATCTTTACTGCAGACTGGCCATATCCTGACCTCAGATCAGATCTGATCCACAGTTTTTACTCTCTCACCGAGAAATATAAACTCAGATTAGCGATAGTGGAGACCAGACTGCAAGGCCTGAACAGGTAACATACTCATTATTATCAAATTTTTATTATCATCTATGTATATAATGAAAATGGCCTTTTCCAAATCTATGTACAGTTAGAAAGTTGTATTTTAAACAATCCAGTGAGGGGCAATTTATTGCAGCCAATTGTTTGGAATGATGCAAATCAGGATCATTACTGTAACATGACCCTGTAAGTACAAAGTTTTGTACGTACATTTTAACAAGCCTAATTGGCCATTGTTTTGATGGGATGCAAAGTCTTGAGACACATTATTAGAACTTTAACTTGATCACCACATTTTTCAGAATGCTGTGTCATGTGCCAGATGCAATATGTCCATCTAGCGTGTTTACATAGTAATACAAGACAGATCCTGAGAGAATGGCCCCTGTGTATAGCTGGGTTTCCATCCAAAGTTGCAAATCTACTTGAGCGCAAAACTGGAATATCACTTAAAACATTTGTGAATTAGTAGTTTCCATCCAACGAGTCAAAGAGAACAAAATCGTCATTCCGGATGAACTGGCACTAAATATCAATAAGAAAAGTATGAGAAGCCACTGAATATAATAATTTTTACATATAATAAATTACTTATGATTCAGAAAGAGCAGACAAATCTATAAGAGCAGATGAAACAACACATTGCTTTCAGGGGTGAATGCCAGCTGTTTGGGAACGCAGTCTCGTAATGCAGTTCTTTGAGGCAATTGTACAAAAATACTTTGACGGCAGACTTTGCTAAGGCATCTTAGAATGACCATAACAACATTTCAGATGTTGTGCAATGAGATCCGTCTGCTAGTTAGTCAAGTTATCCCATCCCATAACACAGTCACATGACTTTTTGGTGTGTGTGTGGAGGAATTAATTAGCAAAATGTGTTTCCATCTACTATTATTCGCATGAACACTTTTTCGCACAATTCGAGCATAAAAACATTTTTTGTGAATTAAGGGATTTTTTTTTTTTTTAAATTTTAGTGTTTCTATCACTCGTTTCTGATGCAATACTTCAAAATGCACAAAACAGGGTGATGGAAACATAGCTTATATGTATTGTATTTAAACTATTGTGTTTAAAGAAGTCACTTCCAAGTCTTTATGGTATTATGTTCCATACTATGGAATTTGTACTTGAACTGTTGGTTTGAAGAAGGTACACAATTTGTGTTTTAGTAAACACAACACACACTATAAGAAACAAGCAAAGTTTTAGGCAATTTCTTTATTTCAGTCAAAAGAAGAGGGGTGTTGCCATATTTCAATATCCAAGACTAGGGGAATGGTACACACCCATAATAATAGATTATTAGTTTTTAATTGTGATGTCTGATAACTGATGTCCATTTATCAGATATGTTACAGTACAGATGCCTCTTCCAATTAGATTTTTAACAAGGAATTTTTTTTTTTTTTTTTTTTTTACTGTGGAAGTCAGTGCAGACCAGATTGGAAGTATCTGTGAAGAGTCATTTGTGTGTTTGTATCTCAGGAATTGTGGCTGGAATGCGGCAGATCACGAGTGTTTCCAGCACATAATGAGTCAGTATTCCCCAAGTATGAGGAACCAGCACTCACTTTACATTGACATGGTGCAGAGAATGCTGCCACATGTAACCAAACAGGAGCTGGTTAGTACTTCTGCATATATCTGTCTCCTTTTGTTTTTCTCTCCCCAGTGAGGATTGATGTGTTCAGCAGACTGCAAGTTGTGCAGAATAACTCATTAACTCAATATTACACATTATAACATTATACCAATATTAATTATTATATCCTAGCCTAATATACACCCATATACACAAATGTTTGTAAAAACTGAATGATATACCTGAAAAGTAAAAAAAAAAACTATTTGGTAATACATGAACATTTAAAATGCATAGCAGATTCTAAAGCTTGTGCAACAAAGCCATTATCTGGATATGTATGTGTATTTGTTACAACAACAAAAGATCTGTTTTGGAATGAAATTGATATGGGTGGGGCTTAAACAAGAAGTTTGTCAATACTAAACAAATTCAACAATCTATTTATATAGCACATTTAAATGCAACCTTGTTGCCCAAAGATAAAAGCATGATAAAAGCATTAATAACAATCTCCAAATCTTTAAAACTCAGAAAAGGTTTTAACTTAGAAATAATGATTTAAAAAATCTGATAAAAGCTATCTCTTACAACCAGATTAAATTGTTTATCAAAATTAAGAGATGATTCAATTATGATGCCAAGATTTCTCACACTATCTTTCACTGTAATTTCTAAGGGGACAAGAACATTGCCATCTTTTCTTTCACCTTAGGAGGACCAAATATTATGCTCTCAGACGTTTTTTATTAAGATGAAGAAAATTACTTGACAGCCAAATTTTAACCTCATCTAGACATTGGCCGCAAAAACTGCTCATTTCCAACTGTAAGGGGAAGATAAATCTGTGTGTCATCTGCATACATGTGATAAGAAATGTTGTGGCGACGGCAAATAGACCCCAAAGGGCAGATGTTTAAAGAAAACAATGTAGGACTCAAAATAGAGCCCTGAGGAAGACCGTATTTTAAGGGAACCACAGAGGATGGAACATTTGCCAAATTAACAGAAAATGTTCTATCCTTAAGATATGAGTGAAAACATTTCAGAGCCATTCCCCAAACCCCATCTCACACTTCAGCCATTTTAAGAGCATTGAAAAATTCAGTGTCAAATGTGATTTAAAAAAAATAAAATAAATAATAATAATAATATTATATATATATATATATATATATACAGGGGTTGGACAGTGAAACTGAAACACCTGGGTTTAGACCACAATTAGTATGGTGTTTGGCCTCCTTTTGCAGCCAATACAGCATTATTTCATCTTGGGAATGACAAATACAAGTCCTGCACAGTAGCCAGAAGGATTTTGAGCCATTCCTTTCGCAGAACAGTGGCCAGGTCACTATGTGATGTTGGTGTATGAAAACATTTCCTGACTCACTCTTCCAAAACACCCCAAAGTGGCTCAATAATATTCAGATCTGGTGACTGTGCAGGCCATGGGAGATGTTTAACTTTACTTTCATGTTCATCAAATCACTCTTGTCACCAGTCTTGCTGTGTGTATTGATGCATTATCATCCTAATACACGGCACCACCTTCAGGGTACAATGTTTGAGCCATTGGGTGCACATAGTCAACCTTCACACTCTGCTCTTATTGGTGGAATGTGCAATCAGTAAAGACTGGCCACCAGGCTGCATAAATATAGCCATGAAACCTCCAACACTATATTGGCCAGTGTTTCAGTTTCATTGTCCAACCCCTGTATATATATATATACACACACACACACATACATATTTATTATTATTATTATTATTTTTTTAAGATATAACATGATTTTCTGTTTTTTTTTTTTAATAGTATACTTATATAGTAAATATGGAATCATTCATACAATTGTTTATTATTATTATTATTACTTTTGTAGTAAGTAAAGCTACTGTTTGTAAAATGCTTGTTGTTGGTGGGGATTTGGATTCATCTCAGTGACTTGATTCTTTTGAATCATTTCACTAAAAAGATGCATTTAAAATCATTTTCTGACTCTGTCTGCAGGTAACATTGCTATGCCAGTAGGGGGCAACAATTAACTTACAGTCTACAACAGAAGCGTGTACATTCCTGGACAATATAGCAAACATGTGAAATGATTCAAAATTGTATCACATCTCAATAATTGAAGGTGACAAGCAGAATATATCTCTCATGAACACTTAAAAACAGTTTCAGCAGTAATCAAATGGTGTAGAATGAGCCACAGTACCTGTGTAGGTTTTTTGTAACCTGTTTTTTTCTTTTGTAATTTAGTAAATCTAAACTATCGGTTTTTAATTTTAACAAGCAGCAATTACCCTACTGTTCAGCTAAGAAATAATGAAACCTGTACAGTAATTTATTTATTTTATTTTTAAATAATTTGACATTTAAGTCATATTGCACAGGGGTATACTCACATGTATTGTGTACTGTACTTTAATGTCACTTAGATGCATCAGATTTGTGATATTTCAATAGACAGACCCACAAACAAGTAAATAAAGATGACAGATAGTGATATCTAATTTTAGGATGTTATTACAACAATAACACTTTAAGGTTTTTTGTGTTAACATCAGTTAAATTTTTTTTAACATTAACAACAAGTGAAGGGGTGATTCTAGGATTTTTATTTTTCAACTGTAGTGCACAAGAGGGGCCACAATTACTACAGAGGGGCTTTCAAACTATTTATTTTGAGCTTTAAAATGAACAGTAACCCCTAATCCTAATCCTAACTCTTAGCTTCAAGTTATATACACTCGTTTAGAAAGAAAGAAAGAGAGAGAGAGAGAGAGAGAGAGAAAGAAAGAAAGAATTACAGATGTATAAAGTTTATTTCATGATACCCAAATGACTTAGCTGACAAATCGCTGCCAAATGTGTGTCAACTAAGCGGTCTAAATACTTATGTCACTCTGTTTGCTGGTCATGCTTATCAACTGTCAAATCAAGTCAGGTCATCTTTATTTATATAGCACTTTAAACAGTACATATTGTGTAAAAGCAGTTTACAGTGTTAAACAGGAAAATGGTGTTAATAATGCAAATATATATATATATATATATATATATATATATATATATATATATATATATATATAAATTCTGCTGTAAATCAGCTCTAAAAAGAGGACAACAATTTTCAGTTAAAGGCAGTTCATTACTGATTCAGTGAGGTCTTCGCAGAGGATCTGTCTCTAAGGCTCATCTAGTTGACAGTTAACTTACAGTCTACAAGAGAAGTGTGTACACTCCCGGACAATATAGCAAACATGTGAAATGATTCAAAATTGTATCACATCTCAATAATTGAAGGTGACAAGCAGAATATATCTCTCATAAACACTTAAAAACAAACATAGTTTCAGCAGTAATCAAATGGTGTAGAATGAGCCACAGTACCATAATCAGAGCTGTAGAGGCGATGTACTAGTTTTGCAAACTGTATATACATAATACTTCCACTAAAACACTAGATGACAAGATGACAAAATCAAGTTTCTAAAGAACAAAAACGACAGAGGATCTGTCATCTAGCTCATCTAGATGACATTGTGTCCCCAGACATTCAGAGCTATAGAGGTTGTCTCTAGGTGCTGATCTACTATCTGGTCTGGAGACAGACTGGATTCGAGTGGCTGCAGTGACCATCTGCTCTGGATACAGACTGGATCTGGATGGCTAGATTGACCTCGGAATAATAATGACACAGTCTAACATTATTATAGATGCCATTCTTCCCTCGCTGTAACAAGTACATTTTGTGTTACGGCAAATGCTCTGGTTGACCTAATTAACACAGCCTAACATGCCTTTAATGGATTTGAATTATTGAAATGTGATAGTGTGCTATGTGTATGCCAGGTTAAAGAGATGAGTGTTTAATCTAGATTTAAAAAGACAGCATGTGTCTGCTCCCAAACATAGCTAGGAAGTCTATTCCAGAGTTTGGGTCACTAAATAGAAAAAGGATCTACTGCCCACAGTTGATTTTGGTATTCTAGGTTTTATCAAATGGCCAGAGTTTTGAAATCATAGTGGACGTGAAGTGTGTTTATTAGGCTTGCAGAGAAACCACCTAATAAAGCATTACAGTAAATTAACATTGAGGTCATGAACGCATTCATTAACATTTCTGCATTTGACATTGAAAGCATAAGTCGTAATTTAAAAAAAAAAGATATTTTTAAAATGGAAAAAATAATTGCAGTTTTATGAATACTAAGAAAAGATTATCAAATACCACACACAGATTCCAAACTGATGACGAAAAATTCTTCATACTGTACTTGTGATTAATATAATACCTCTTCATTCACTGCTAGAAATTGATGATGGTCAGATAAGTATGATTTGAACCATGCCAATGCACTAATGACAACATCATTTCTATTAAAAAAAAAATGTTGTGGTCAGTGGTGTTAAATGCAGCGCTGAGATCCAGTACCACTAACAGAGAAACAGAACCCAGATCAGATGATAAGAGAAAGTCATTTGTAACTCTGTTTGTAATTTGTACTATGATACTGTTTAAATCCTGACTCGAAATTCTCACAGATACAGTTTTTTGCTAAAAAAAATAATATAGTTGTGAGGGAGATTTGAGATCGGTCTGTAATTGACTAATTCTCTAGGATCAGGTTGTGTTTTTGTGTTTTTTTTTTTTTTTAATTAAGAGACTTAATAGCAGCCAGTTTGAAAGTTTTTGGGACATCTTTTGTTTTTGAAAGTTCTTGGATCCTAATGACAGTGATGATTTAATAATATATAGAGGAGGATCTATGACTTCTGGAAGCACTTCTTTTAGTAGGTTAGATGGTATAGGGTCTAACATACATGTTGGTTTAGATGATTTAACAAGTTTATACAATTCTTCCTCCCGGAAGTAAAGAAATTTATAAAGTCATTACTGCTGTGCTGTCGGGAAATGTCTGTGCCTGTTGATGCTTTATTTTTGTTAATTATTAATAAATTATTAATAAATTAATAAATAAATAATAAAATAAAATTAATTAATTATTTTCATTTTATTTTATTTTTGTTAGCCACTACAATAAATAAATATTTGGGGTTGTGTTTGTTTTTTTCTGAAAGAGACAAGTTGTAAGCAGATCTAGCTGTTTTTAAGGCTTTTATGTAAGTAGAAGTACTTTCCCTCCATGCAATATGAAATGCCTCTAGTTTTGTTTTCCTCCAACTGTGCTCCATTTTCTGGGCTGCTCTCTTTAGGGTGCAATTGTGCTTGTTATACCACGGTGTCTGACTATTTTCCATAATTTTCTTTAAGCATAAAGAAACAACCGTGTCTAAAGTGTCTAAAATTTCTATTACAACATCAAGTTTTTCTGAGCTTTTGGATATGGAATTGAGACAAATCACAAGATTATTTGCAAAGCAGTCTTTTACCACAGAAGTAATGGTTCTACCATATTTGTAACAAGGAGTTGAGTTTGCAGCTGTAGCTCTAAGGAGTATACACAAGACTAGATAATGATCTGAGATATCGTTGCTCTGCTGCAGAATTTCAATGCCATTGACATCAATTCCATGTGATAATATTAAATCTAAAGTATGATTACAACGAGTAGCTCCTGACACGTTCTGTCTTCAACCAATAGATTTTAGAATGTCCCAATGTGTCTTTTTCATTATCTACATGGATATTATCGACAGTCACCATATCTGTGCGTGTTCGTTATATTTCAGAGTGCTCATGAGCGTCAGAGCCACTTGTATCACTTCAGCATGACACAGAAGAATCTGGTCCTGCAGGGATGGCAGCGGGATCGCTCAGAGCTGCTCCTGAGGGCTTTAAGCATGTTGGAGGACTGCAGAATTTCCCACATAAAGCAGCAGGAGCTTCAGAAACAGCACTCACACCAGCAGAACATCTGCCTCAAGCTCAGAGTGAAGGTTTTTACATTTGCTATCTTAAGATACTGTCACTATGGGCCAAATTTACTAAACAGGACAAATTACTGTTACAGCACAATTCCATAAAACCGCCGTTGGGAGGGGAAGATTCTGCGTGTGATTTACTGACAATGTGCACATTAAAGAACACAGATGCAGCCAGATCATTTACATAATGACCAGCGCAATCTACCAAGAGCTGCACAAAATAACTGTCTACTTGAAGACATTGTGTTTTTGGGTGTTAAATAATGGTGCAAACACCGGTAATTTGACGAGTGCAAATGTTAGTAAATTACATTGCGTGATTTATTTAAATACTCTCCTCCCATAAATTCTGCGTCTGAAAGGGAAACTCCTACAAATGCATATTCAATAAGGTCAAAAATAACTGTGTCCATGCCTTTTGGGCACTCTTCACGGCGCATCTTGTATTTCCTGACAGTATTATTTTAACACCAAAAGATGGTTTGAGCTGGAGCAAGCTGTTAGTAAATCTGGCCGTTAAACTTTTATATGCACCAGAATGCGTATATCAGGGTTCCCACATCTTGGTTAACTTCACACAGCTGTAGCTTGACTTGACTCGGGAAACACAGCTGTAACTTGACTTGACTCGGGAAACACAGCTGTAACTTGACTGGACTCGGAAACTTGACTGGACTCGGAAACAACTGCTGTAGCTTGACTGGACTCGGGAGTGGCAGCACTGGAGCTTTGTCTTTGCCGCCAATTTATGAACGGGCTCCACTGTCGCCGCCATTACATGAGCACGCCCTGGCGTGGCCGCCATTTCATGAGCACGACTCAGCACTGGAGTAGCGATCGGCAAACTTGAATCTCCCGGGGCTTGCGGTGGATTAAATTTCACAGCCGCCATTACCGTGTTGTTGCATTCCTCCTCCACGACATCCACAGTGAATGGTGAACCCACGCACAATAAAGCATAGTCCATAAATTGGGCTAGAGATTAACGTGGACCCTCACGTCTAAGTCTCGCCTTTAAAGGTTCATTCACACCGTCACAGAAAATCTCGAACAAAATATAGTCCGGGAGGTCAGAATAATTTGCTATGGCCAGAAATGCACAAATGTGCTGCTCAAGAGATCGCGGGCCTTGTTTCAGTCTGAATAAAATTCTTGTAGTGTCCATACCTGTGCAATGTCCATCTGAGAAGCTGCTGGACACTTGTATGACCGAGTATTCTATAACGTGGGGAGGGAGACGAGAGGCGAGCGGATCCATCTGCAAAGCTTTATTTGAAAGCTAAACACTGGGGAACTAGGGAACTCAGAAGATACACGAAACAACAAAGCAAAACCCTCAATACTCTGTGAGTAACGGGGAATGTCCGGGGCTTATATAGCGCGTCTGATTGGCCACAGGTGCCGGCGCAATCAGCGCGATGGGTGATGGGAGACATAGTCCGGGGTGTAGTGCAATGGTCTGTGTGATGTGAAAGTGCGAGAGCGACGTCTGGTGGTGAGCGGACCGAAGGTCACCGGGCAGATTCATGACAGTAGAACGCAAAGTGTAGTGTTACTGTGGTTTTATTCTTTATGACCTGTGATGAGTTTTTGTAATCCTGTTTAGAACATATTAATTTTGCAGTTTCATTTAGTGGATTAGGAACACGCAGAGTAGGATTTGGGTGTACTGTCTATTCACAGCTGTCTAAACCTTCTACACTTCACTAGTCTCTCTCTGTGTATCTTTCTTGCTCTCTTCCTCTTTATATCAGAACACATCTGTGTTTTTACTGGATAAGTAATTTTCAGTCGCCACTAGAATGAAGCGTGACAATAATACTTTGCCTTTAATGTATTTTTCCTGTGTAAGAAAGGGATAGAATGCAATAAAACTCAAGCAGGCAATTAGAAGGCAGTCCACACTGAACATGTGAATTACCACCAGTCAGAACATACAGTATTTCATGTTTTGTTTATATGTAAAATATGTTTTTACATATATTTTAAGCAAGACTTGAAGATTTATTGTGTTATGCCTGGTTAAACTTCATGACAATTAAGCAAAAAATACAAAAATAAAACAAAAATATTTAAAAATGACAAAGATATACTCAAACTTTATATATACAAATAAATAATAAGGGTAGAGGCTCTTTACACTAAGTGCAAATAGCAATAGTTGTATTTTACACATTGTAAATCGCAATTCGATGCTCTTTACACTAAGTAAAAATATTGCGAATAATGTTAATTATCAGTATGCACCTCAGTACTTGTAGTACATTAAAAAACAGTGTAATAACATATTGAGAGCAAATTATAATTTCAGTTCAAATTATTAAATGGATGCCACTTTGGTACAATAAAGCCACACCTACCCTAACCCTACCCAATACTTTTTCAACTTTCTGATTATTTCCTACTTTTTTTATTGAAAAAAGTAAATTGAAAAGTAAAGAGTGTGATATTAATCTCTATTAATATCATAATCCAAAGTCACAGTCCATGAAACAGGCAGTAAGCCAGAGCACAGGTGATCAGTCCAAACAACATACAAGGAAAACATGAACGAGAAATCCAGGACATGGGCAGGTATTAAACACCAGGAACAACGGCAAAACAAGGAGATGCTCAATAATGCAGTCACACACCAGTCAAAACTTTGCAAAGTTACAAGCAACTGAACTAGTATAAATAGGCAAAGAGACAAAGAGATCATGAGGTGATGAGAGACAGCTGCGCATTGATTACACTGATAACAGACAAAGAACTATAGGAAATTGAGTCCATGATAGTGGTAGAGCAAGCGGTAAGAGTAACATAGCCCACCTCAAAGGAGTGGCTTTCAGACACCCCAACAAACAGAAGACCTGGTGAGAGGTGAAGTGAAGGCTGAATTGGGGATGGGAAGGAGGGCCAGGTCCATGCAAAAGAAGAGGAACTGAAGACAAAGGCAGAGCAATAACTCAAGGTGGAGCAGACTCGAGCAAATGACCAGGGTGGAGCAGGCTGGCCAGGGGGCGCATGCTGGGTAGGTGGCAAGGTTGACGCTGGAGGAAAGGATGGAGCAGAAAGCCAGGGCGGAGCTGTAAACCACCAGGGTGGAGCAGGTGGAGCCAAAGATCACCAGGGTGGAGCAAGCAAAGGTGAAGACCCCCAGGGTCTTTGCAGGTGGAGCTGAAGACCACCAGGGCGAAGCAGGCAGAGCAGATGACCACCACAACAGACGGGACCGAAGATCTGGAGCGGGTTCATGGGCTGAAGAGCAGTATGTGGCCAAAGCATACACAATAGCCATCGCCGTAACAGGAAGTACAGTTAACAGCGGGACCGCTTCTGAGACCCCCAGGCTTGCCATTACCGCAGCGATGCTGGCTAATCACACCAACATCAGCGGAGTGTCCTCCAAGCTAGATAACAGTCTCAAATGCCTAGGGCCTTAATGGCTTTATGCGCAATGTTCATGATCACCTGGAACACTAAGAAGACCTCGTCACCTGGACAGCCATCGGCAAAAATTGCTGTTTTTGTCTGGCCAGAGAACAACTATTTCCAGCGATATTGTCAACTTGATTGCACAGATACTATTTGAACTGAACAGAGCTGGATGATGACATCACTGATTTCGATGATGAACTGACTTTAACTGAAAAGTGAGTGCTTACTATTTTCTTTTTGCATTATTGACACACTATTTTCTTGTTCAGTACTGTAAAGCTGCTTTGATAGCTGAAGATTCTGGCATAGCACCCATGGTGGCTGGAGACTCTAGCACAGCATCTGTTATGACCAGAGGTACTGCTAAGGGTCAGCTGCAGCTGGTCTCTACAAATTATTTTGAGGATTTAAAAGAGGATGTTCCTCTACTTTTCCCGTCCAAGCTGGTTACACCCAGCCCTGAATCTTCTTTGTCTCCGCTGGTTCCCGTCAGCCCCTAAACTCCTCTTTGGTTCACTTCACTCTGCTCTGTGGATCCACCTCTGGCCTTCCGGTCTCCAGCTCCATCCCGGCAGGAGGATGTCCCGGCCCCATCTCAGGCCTCCAAGCCCTGAGTAATAATAATAGTGCCCTTCATAGTCCAAAATATGTATATAACGATGTGGATTTTTTAAATAACACAAATCTTTCATCGTTTTTTTTTTTTTTATACATATTTCAGTAAGAGACATCATTCCTATTACATTAAACCATGCAAGTCTTGTCTGTGCCGATAGCCTTGTGGTTAGTGTGCCAACATATACAGTGCAACTGCGCTTACTTCGAGTTCGATTGCCGTCTCGAGGTCCTTTGCTGATCCTGCTCCCCTTTCTCCACCTAATACTTTCCTGTCATCTCTTCACTGTCCTATCTGAGTAAAAAAAAAAAATAAAAATAAATCTACAAGTCTTATTCCATTTAACAACTAAGAAAAGCAACATCAGCTGAAAAGTAACAAAATCAAACTTCTTTTGAATTTAACATTTTGATTTAACACAATCTCAAAATGAGTATCCAGCTAAGCAAACTTATATGGAATGAAAGTTATGGCCAACTTGAGTTCTGTACTGTGACATATTTGTTTCACGTTGATTAATATTTTTATAAATATTTACATTTAGGTCTGTGTTTTGTACATAAGCAATACCTGCATTTCATTATTTTTCCATATTTACAATAATAAAAAGCTTTAGTAATAATTAACATATAAATGTAAATAAAAGATATATAAACATTTTTAACAGTTTTTGTTAAGATTCTAAAGTTATTCCGTCGAGCAGTGAGTAAATCAGGCTGTTGTAATTTTAAGATCTGATGCAGAGGATAATTTATGAAAAATGTGCCATGTTTAAGTGGAAGATTTCTGGCACCTGGTGGAAAATGAGCACCTTTAACATGAAAATGACATATTACCCTAACCAGTAAATGATCGCAGAGGAGCACTCAGTGACTCATTTGCCGTTTTCACTCCCTAATATAGCTGTTATTCCCTCATCATATTTTGATTTTGCATTTAGACATTGTAAAAACACAGTGTGACATTGTTTTTGTCACTTTTTGTTTAGTTTTTGTAATGAAGCCTGAAGTAGGAAGAGCTTTGAAAAACTTAATGAATTACACAAATGACCTATTTTAAATTAGGAAGGGCGATTTCAGTGAAAGGTCACAAGTTTCCCTTCCTGTTAACAAGCTTCTCAGTTTCTCTAGTTTTTGAGCAACAGAGATACTTGAAAATAAGCTAAAATTAATTTATGTTAATTTTAATTGCCCTCTCAGGCAACAAAGTTAAACTGACATCAAGACTTACAATTAAAAAAATATAGGTTAAGCCTACCAATCTCTGTTTGTTCAAATGGACAGTGCTGTTCTCATTTTAATGCATTGTCTTTCATTTTCAGTAAAGTCAAAGGGTGAGCGGCTGATATGCACTTGATAATAAAAAAGACTGAACTAATTTAAAATGCTAAACAAAAGTTTTAATTTCATTAAATAAAATTTTCACAGAATGATTTCAGCAAAAGGCATCCCCGTGTTGGTGGTGCTTCTTCAAAGATACGTTTGACATTCATAAAGAAAGAGGTATTCATTTAAGTTGTGCCTACTCAGCCACTATTTTTTTTATAATGGCACGATCCAAGAATATAAAAAAAGCATAAAAAGAGGTTGTTTTGAAAATGTTTCACACATACTTTATATCTGGTTCCACCATGCAAAGCAAATGTGACCATGTCTTTAAGATTTTGACAATAAGAGCACCATTCAGCCACTCACTTACTGTTTTTAATTTGCATTTTGCAAATTGTTTCGTATACTATTTTATACATATAATAATATAGTCTGCAGTATGTACAACCCCAAATCAGAAAAGGTTGGGACAGTATGGAAAACGCAAATAAAAAAGAAAGTAGTGATTTCTAAATTTACTTTGACTTGTATTTCATTGCAGACAATATAACAGCACATTATTTAATGTGTTCCTCATGATTTTTTTTTTTCTCAAAATAAACACGTATGCCAATTTTGTTTCTTGCAACACATTTAAAAAAAAGTTGGAACAGTAAAGCATTTACCACTTTGTAATGTTGCCATTCCTTTTTACAACACTTAAAAGACGTTTAGGGACTGAAGACACCAAGTGATGAAGTGTTTCAGGTGTAATTTTGTCCCATTCTTCCTGCAAACAAGTCTTAAGTTGGGCAACAGTACGGGGTCTTCGTTGTCGCATTTTGCGCTTCAAAATGCGCCACACATTCTCTATTGGAGACAGGTCGGGGCTGCAGGCAGGCCAGTCAAGTACCTGTATCCTCTTCCTTCCTTCCTAGGACTTTGTAATGTGTGCAGAATGTGGTTTTGCATTGTCTTGTTGAAATATGCATGGGCATCCCTGGAAAAGATGTCTTCCTGAAGGCAGCATATTGTGCTCCAAGATCTCTATGTACTTTTCAGCATTAATGGTGCCATCACAGAAGTGCAAGTTACCTTTGCCAAGGGCACTGACACAACCCCATACCATGACAGACCCTGGCTTTTGGACTTGTTGCTGGTAACAGTCTGGATGATCCTTTTCTTCTTTGGTCCGGAGCACACAGCGTCCATTTCTCCCAAAAAATACCTGAAATACTGATTCATTTGACCACAGTACACGGTTCCACTGTGTGATGGTCCATCCCAGATGCCTCCGAGCCCAGAGAAGTCGACGGCGCTTCTGGACACTGTTAACATAGGGCTTCCTTTTCCTAAAACAGTACAGTTTTAACTGGCATTTGTGGATGTAACTACGTATTGTGGTACTTGACAAAGGTTTGCCAAAGTAGTCCTGAGCCCATGTGGTGATATCGCTTATAGATGAATGACAATTCTTGATGCAGTGCCGCCTGAGGGATCGGAGATCACGGTTGTTCAGCTTAGGCTTACGCACTGAAATTCCTCCAGATTCCTTGAAACTTTTGATTATGTTATGCACTGTTGAAGGTGAAATATCCAAATGTCTTCCTATCTTTCTTTGATGAACATTGTTTTTAAACATTTCAATAATTTTCTCACGTATTTGTTGGCAAACTGGCGATCCTCGGCCCATCTTTGCTCCTAAAGGGCTAGACCTTTCTTGGATGCTGCTTTTGTACCAAATCATAATTACAATCACCTGTTGACATGACCTGTTTGAAATCACATCATTATTTAACCAATTTACCAGATTACTAGCCCTAAATTGCTCCTGTCCCAACCTTTTTTGGAATGTGTTGCAGGTTAGAATGACAGGAAAGGACGTATATTTACAAATGAAATTAAGTTTTCATTTCAGACAAAACATGACATATTTTGTGTTCATATTGTCTGCAGTGAAATACAAGTCAAAGTAAATTTAGAAATCACTTCTTTCTTTTTTTATTTGCGTTTTCCATACTGTCCCAACTTTTTCTGATTTTGGGTTGTAGTAACCAGTAACTCATGCTAGTATTCCATCTGTGTGTGTGTGTGTGTGTGTGTGTGTGTGTGTGTGTGTGTGTGTGTGTGTGTGTGTGTGTGTGTGTGTGAATTTAAAACTGTATTTCATTGTAATTTCACTGTAATTCATTACAAATTCAAAGCCATGTGCATACATTATACACACACACACACTCGCACACAGGTATCATTATAGGGACTTTCCATAAGTGTAATGATTTTTATACTGTACAATTTGTATTTTCTATCCCCTTACTCTAACCGTCTCCCTAAACCTACACAAAACTTTCTGCATTTTTACATTTTCAAAATGTTTCATTGTATATGATTTATAAACTTATTTCCTAATTTGGACAAAAAAAAAAATGTTCCCACAAGGTCAAAATTTACTGGTATTATTGTACTTATGAGCACATTTGGTCCCCATAATGTACTGAATACAGTACACACACAAAACTTCATCAACCACACTAATTCATAAATGCATTTTCTAATTTGAATGTGTAATCATGTTCTGATGTTCTGCAAGCCTACAGAGCTTTGCTATGTTGTATCTTACATATTTCAAATATATTGTCTACATATTTCCATTTTAATTTTAAAAGCTACAGGGAGATTGCTGCTAAAGCCACCTGTCACTCTGTGTGTGTTTAGCTGCAGCAGTGGTGCATTCAGCAGGAGGAGGCTGCGGAGTTGGAGGCTACTCTTGCTGCTTACTGGTACAAAGAGGAAGAGGAGAGGCTGAGGAAAGAACAGCTAAGCGAAAAGAATAGAAGAGCTCAACTGAAACAACAGGTGATGAAAAACTTGTCATGACAGCACAATATGTGATGTCATCATTAATTAAAGTCAACATGAAAAAGCATTACCAAACTGTTCACCTCCGTAATGTGACATATCATGGACAACAAAAAATGTACGATGGCATTACATTTAATTAATCATCCATTTTCATTACTGAATGCTTGTTTATTGCACTGATCTATAATAGAGAACTGGATTGCTCATGACGTCATAGAAGTGAAGCCACTGCGCCGCCATATTGCCATTCCCTAGTATTCGCAAACATTCTATTGAATGAATAGGAAATAATACGACTTTAATGGGAAAACATCACCTAACAAGTCAGCGTTTTCATATCTGACGTCTCACTGTACATTCTCACAACGCAAACGTCCTAAGCATGTAAACGGTTATTGTTTAATGTCGGGAATTCCCTCTGCTTATTAAAAAGTTACGTTCATATACATTACAGTAGCCAACATCATATGAACATGATAAACATCGGACGTTTACCATGTTTACAAATGACAAAATGCTCATTCTGAAAACTTTACATATAATTAGCCTTGTACAGTTAATAATTGTTTATGCTGTTTTGTTATAGTGTTTTTATTTGTAACGTTACAGGCTAAATGCATGTTTCAACAATGATTTCGTTAACATCATTTTGAAGCAGGTAATGATTTAAACGTTTAATTCAGCCTACATAACATTCATGTTGAGATAAATGTTAATAATAAACGTTAATAATGCAAAAAATGTTAAATATAACATTTGAAATATAGGAATATTAAATGATTTAAATAACTAAAAAGATAAAATGAAAATGAAACGTTAAAAATGAAACTAAAACTGTCAGCAGATAGCGTTAAGTCACTGATTTTATCACTGAATCATTTATTCAGGAATGAAGCAACTCTTTAGGAATGGGTAATTGAATCAATGACTCAGATTCATTTAAAAACGCACGTTCATTCATAAACGGAACACAGCTGTGTTTGAATAGAGATGCAGCTTAGTAGTGACTTTGTTTCAGACTATTTTCGTTGACGAAATTGAGCAAAATCAGGTAGTGTTATAGTCAGATAAATGTAATTTAAGGCACTTAATATAATAGAATTTGCGCGAAGAGTTTTAAATAGATGTTGCTCACTTAGGGACATTAAAATATGCACATCATAACTTGGAGAAATAACGCTGACTAATTACATTTGATATGGATTTAAAGACATCAAACTTTATTTCCAAGATTTGAATTTCAATACAACACAGAGCAATATAACAGGCTAGTATTGTATTATTTATTGTATATTCGAATCAATTTCAGATAATAATTCCAGATATATGTTCATGTTTACTATTTCCTGCATAATTTCTTACGTTAAGAAATATATTTTGTGTTAGATCAGAACTGTGTCGTTAAGTGCGCAGCTGACACACCCACCTGAACGATTCCCAAACATCGCTTATCCTGCTCGAAAAGACGATAAATACGGCAGATAAGATTTTAAGTAACAATTAACTTACATACACATATCATAAAAAATAGTCCTGTGTTACTGATACGCTTAAAATCGGGTGATTTTCGGTCAGCGAGTTAGCTTTGAGTCAATGGTGCTCTCTGCCGGTAGGGAATAGTAAGATGGCGGATCGAACACTTCCGGTGGCTTCAGTGCCTTACGGCAGTTTAGAACGCAATGAGCGATCCAGTCATTATATATAGATCAGTGGTTTATTGTCATT
The DNA here is from genome assembly GCF_022985175.1 of Labeo rohita. Classification (NCBI taxonomy): domain Eukaryota; kingdom Metazoa; phylum Chordata; class Actinopteri; order Cypriniformes; family Cyprinidae; genus Labeo; species Labeo rohita. Next base: position 250,750 of record NC_066877.1, on the reverse strand, counting down.
ATGAGTCCCTTGAGATAATGCATTATCATTGATTAGTGCACTCCAAAAAACGCACTGTAATCCAATTTGAGCATTAGTAAAAATGAAAGGGGAACCCCAGGGCTGTCTTCAGCTCATTAGTTTATAAATGTGAGGCTGTGTGATTGTATTGGGAATTTTGAGTATGTGACCTAATCTTGTTCCCCTTCATGTCCTTCAGAGCTGTGTTTTGTCACTGATTAATGATGTTTATGCGAAAGGAATAAATTATACAAATCTTATCCTCTTTTCATTAACACATTATAAATGTCTACATGATTTTTAATATGAAAAAAAAAAATTACAAATGCCAACTCAGATAACAATAATTCTTTCTTTCATTCTTTCTTTCTTTCTTTCTTTCTTTCTTTCTTTCTTTCTTTCTTTCTTTCTTTCAGATAAATATGTTCCATGCAGAGAAGCAGAGGAAACAAGAGAAGCAGAGAAAGAAGGATATGGAGAGGCTTGCAGAACTGAGGAGAGAGATAGAAGAACAGGTGCAGAGAGATAAAGAAAGGTAAAATAACGTTTCAGCCTTGTATAAAATACAGCTACAAATACAGTAGATCAGAAAAACTATCATTATGATAATAAAATAATAAAATAAAGTAAAATAAAATAAAATACAATAATACTTTGGAAGGTGTTATTCATTTCTATGAACCAGCATGAACCGTTTTGAAAAGCTTTGAACCTTTAATGAACCTTTTTCCGATAAAATTGTGTTGAAAGCCTTGCTGGTTCAAAGCGCTTCACTTCGCCATTACTAGTTATATGGGTGTCATAATTCTAGCAAGGCAAAGGGGGAAGGAGACGTGGAAACGTTCAAAAGTCTTTAATGAAGCACAGGGGAAACTCAACGCAGGAATACACAATGAAGATGTCTAACAGCTGACAGAGACACAATGAACAGACAGGGGCTTATGAAAACTAGATAATTAACTAACCCAGGTGAGATGAATAACAAATCAGACAAAATGAGGACATAAGGGCACAAGAGGGAGTCCCAGGGAGCACATGGAGAGAGAAAACACAACAAAACAGTCTGTGGGCGTGACAATGGGGTATATATGAATAAATTGATTAAATAATATTGTTCCTTGTTTATTATTATTATTATTATTATTATTAAATTTCTTTCTTTTTTTCTTTTTTTTTTTTTTTTCTGTGTTTTTGCTTTAAGTATTTTGATATTGTACACAGAATATTGTAAAACTGCTGACAAATGTCATGAAAATGTTGTCAGATACAATTGTTTGTTGTATAATTGTTGTATAGGGTGAAGTTCAGGAAAGAACAGTTCCAGCTGAAACTGCAGATGCGTGAAGATAAAGAAAAACAAAAACAGAGGGATGATAAAGAGAAAGAGGAGAGACTGCAGGCTTTACGCAACCAGGTACACACACATGCACACAATTGCCCAGACACTCAGAATTCCACCTAATGATCTAAATCAGGGTTCATTATTTAAACATTAAAAACCAGTTGTGCTTATTTATTGGTTAACAGGTCTCTAAGGTAGCTGAGGCCAACCCAGAGAGGATGATGGGAAATACAGTGGCATGGGGAGTACGTCAACAGCCTGAAGAAGTGTTTACATTACAAAGACCACTGTACCAGCTAAATACATACACTGATAAACAGGTAGCACATGTACAAACAACACACACAGCACATACTGTGGAGACCATACTACTCACACATTCACCTCACAACACACAAACCCACATGAAGCTGTTTATTAGTCACTGAGCACAACAATCCAACCAAGAATAGAGAATGCCTGCTGGGTGTAGTGTATGAATTATGTGTCTTGCACACAACATATGGGCTACTTCATTAGAAACATTAGATTAATAATCTAACCAAATTTCAAATGCCAACTTTAATTTGTATTTGAAATGTCTTTCATTATATTAAATAATTTAATTCATAGGTCTTCAACCCTGGTCCTTGAGATCCACTGTCCTGCAGAGTTTAGCTAACTTTCAGAACAACAATTCATAACTAATTTACTCACCCCCTTGTCATCCAAGATGTTCATGTCTTTCTGTCTTCAGTCGTAAAGAAATTATGGTTTTTGATGAAAGCATTTCAGGATTTTTCTTCATATAATGGACTTCAATTGTGCCCCCGATTTTGAACTTCCAAAATGTAGTTTAAATGCAGCTTCAAAGGACTCTAAATGATCCCAGCCGAGGAAGGAGGAAAATAAAAATGTGTATACTTTTTAAGCACAAAAGCCTGTGTAGCACAGGTTCTGGCATGCGCATTCACGACACTACGTACTATCGAATCAGGTCGAAAGGTCAGGCCAAACGTAGGCAGAAACACAGACCCAGTGTTTACAAAGCGAACGCGCAAAGACTAAGAAAGTGCAAGTAAATCAAACGCTGTTTACAAACAAAAAGGTACAACGTGTCAGACGATTCTGAAGTTGTAGGAGAAAATACGATTTTTCGCCGTACTCTACCATTTTTAGCCAGAGTACACAGACGATGAACTTAGACATGATTCGTAGTAGTGGTGGGAAGTTCGGATCATTTTACCGATCATTAATCGTTCAGCAAAATGAATAAATCTTTTTTTCGAGTCATTTCTTTAATTTTAGCAAAATCAGCATCATGTGACAGCCCCATAAGATGAATGAACGACTCAAAAAACCCAAAGACTCGAAACAGGTGAACTAATTCCAGTACAGAACCTAATAGGATGTTGTGCATGCACGACTGAACGAATCACTCCCTGAGACGACTCGTTCTTCACGAGTCACATTAAAAATTTGTTCAAAATGAACGAATCGTTCAAGAATGACCCGTGGACGTGCATCCGAGAGCCTGTGCTACGCGAGCTTTTGTGCTTAAAAAGCATACAAATTTTTATTTTTGAAAAAAATGACCGATCGTTTCACTAGATAAGACCCTTCTTCCTCAGCTGGGATCGTTTAGAGCCCTTTGAAGCTGCATTTAAACTACATTTTGGAAGCTCAAAATTGGGGGCGCAATTCCATTATATGAAGAAAAATCCTGAAATGCTTTCCTCAAAAACCATAATTTCTTTACGACTGAAGACAGAAAGACATGAACATCTTGGATGACAAGGGGGTTAATTATTTGTAAATTGTTGTTCTGGAAGTGGACTTCTCCTTTAACAAACACACGTGAACCAGCTAAACAACCTCCCCAGAACAGGGTTAAAAGCTAGGATTTAATTTATGTAATGGTGCAATGGTGGACAATGGCAAGGGAGTACAAAACAAAACAAAACTCCCCCAACCCCCCACTTTTTCACATTTAATAATTACCAATGTACATAATTCCACTGTTAGAATTAATAATGTCATTAGTTTGTTGCTAAACCTGTGCTGGACTGATCAAATCCTCTATGTGGCTGTGATGAAATTCTGTGAACTGTAATTTCAGTTTTCTCTTCCAGTCATTTTAGTTTAATTCCAGTAACATCCTGTGGGGAGGGGCCAATTCAATTTCACATTCTTGATTTGAAAGGGTTGATTCTTTAATTCTGAAGTTTGCAGAACCCTGTCTTCTGATTGTCTCACCATGTACGTGGGTCATTTTGTTTCTGCCAATAATAATGGTTAACCTGTGATGACATTTTGGGACTCTGACGTTTACAAAATCATTGGCCAAGGCCAGACAGTGAAATAGCTTTTTTTTTTTCAGACTTTTGTTTCATAACATGGAGATTTAACAGCACATCCTGTAAATAAACATAAAACAGAGATAAGTTACTGACTTTAACCTTGTTCATGTTAAAGCAGATCAACGTGTAAACAGCTGCTCTGGTTACAAAATCACAGTCTAGAAAACACTGAACTATTATAGTAATCCATTTACTTTACTTCACTGACTATGTTTACATGGAAATCTGTAATCTAACTATTTACTTTATTCTAAATAAGACAATGTTATGATTTAGGTGTTTACATGAGTTCCTTTTAGAATATTCCTTTCATGTTCCCATTTTACATGTTATAGTACATAGGTCGTTTAACGGCGTACGTCATTACATCCCCACATTACGTCATCTGACGTCCCCTCCAGAATTTCACGTATCAACATACAGTTTGTCTCCACCATGGTGCCATATACAGTTTATGGTGTTTAATTTTTAATTTTACACAAGCTACAAGTGCAGTTCATTATTTGTAATGCTATACGTGCAAACAGATGACTGCATTGTTGAAGCCAATCTGCCAAGGCTGCTGTGTTTGACTTTCCATATGTGGTGACATATGGATTTGTAATCAGTTTCTAATGTTATAAGTAATTAAAGAGTCTCTTTTTATTTTGTTTTCTTTTAGATTCTTTCTGATCCCAGAGTGCGTATTGAACAAGCGCTTAGAACCGCAGGTCTCCATAACACTCCTTATGCAAGACAGATTCTATCAGAGATCCAACCTCTAAAGCCACCCAGACGAGACATGGAGTCCGCTGCCTTCAGATCCTGACCAACAATTATATGAATGTAATCATCTTTTCACATATATGAGTCATGCTTTGTCTACCCGAGGTCTACTATTTACACATTACTGTCTACATATTACTCCCTTGGACACTTAATTCAATATTTAAAGGACTGATTAAATGATGTGTCAATATAAAATATACTTTTTATAAAATATTGGTCAAATTTGTACGCCTCTCAAATTTGTACTCCTAATTAATGTCATTAACGTATAAAAGATCACCAGTCATCGTCCAAATCCTTTTAGAACAGCGAGCTGGAAGAACAGCTTACATTCCCACAAACCTGCAGTACAAAACAAAGTGTGTACATCTGCTCAGACCCTGACATAATGCTAAGCACTTTTCCACGTCAAAAGCCGTTTTAACAAATATGAGTGTTGGTATGGATTTAAGCACACACACACACTGTATCAAATCTGTGCAGATGCACACCTTATAAATGAGGCCTCTGATCTTAGAAGGTCAAGGAATATTTCATTTCTTATTATATGACCAGCATGCTTGAGGAAAAGTGAAATTTTTAGTGACTTTAGTGCTTTTTTGACAGTGTTATTGACGGGCCTCAGATTCAGATTTGTTAAAAAACTATTTTGTGGCAAGAAGCGAGTCTATGACTTAAGGGTTTCTGCATGAGGTTTATGAATGTAATGAGTGGGGTGGGGCTGAGAGCCGTGGGAATGGAATGAGGCCAGTGGAGTATTTATTTTAACTTTATTTTGTCTTGCACTGTCGTCTCTCCTCCTTTTATCCTTCCGGAGCTCCTCAATGGGACCGGTGAGTGGCGCAGGTGTCACTCATTATCATTATATTCCACCGGCCTCGTTCTGTTCCCACTGAAGAAATTCAGCATTTCCAGAATAATCAGTTGTTACCGTATTAATGGTATTAGGTGTTGATTCAAGTACAAACCTACATGACTCATTTCTTGAACTTAACATATACTTTATTTAGAATAGTTTATTTCTGCTTAGACACCAAAGAGCCCTTTGAAGCTGCATTTAAACTACATTTTGGAAGCTCAAAATTGGGGGCGCAATTCCATTATATGAAGAAAAATCCTGAAATGCTTTCCTCAAAAACCATAATTTCTTTACGACTGAAGACAGAAAGACATGAACATCTTGGATGACAAGGGGGTTAATTATTTGTAAATTGTTGTTCTGGAAGTGGACTTCTCCTTTAACAAACACACGTGAACCAGCTAAACAACCTCCCCAGAACAAGGTTAAAAGCTAGGATTTAATTTATGTAATGGTGCAATGGTGGACAATGGCAAGGGAGTACAAAACAAAACAAAACTCCCCCCACTTTTTCACATTTAATAATTACCAATGTACATAATTCCACTGTTAGAATTAATAATGTCATTAGTTTGTTGCTAAACCTGTGCTGGACTGATCAATACCTCAATGTGGCTGTGATGAAATTCTGTGAACTGTAATTTCAGTTTTCTCTTCCAGTCATTTTAGTTTAATTCCAGTAACATCCTGTGGGGAGGGGCCAATTCAATTTCACATTCTTGATTTGAAAGGGTTGATTCTTTAATTCTGAAGTTTGCAGAACCCTGTCTTCTGATTGTCTCACCATGTACGTGGGTCATTTTGTTTCTGCCAATAATAATGGTTAACCTGTGATGACATTTTGGGACTCTGACGTTTACAAAATCATTGGCCAAGGCCAGACAGTGAAATAGCTTTTTTTTTTTTCAGACTTTTGTTTCATAACATGGAGATTTAACAGCACATCCTGTAAATAAACATAAAACAGAGATAAGTTACTGACTTTAACCTTGTTCATGTTAAAGCAGATCAACGTGTAAACAGCTGCTCTGGTTACAAAATCACAGTCTAGAAAACACTGAACTATTATAGTAATCCATTTACTTTACTTCACTGACTATGTTTACATGGACATCTGTAATCTAACTATTTACTTTATTCTAAATAAGACAATGTTATGATTTAGGTGTTTACATGAGTTCCTTTTAGAATATTCCTTTCATGTTCCCATTTTACATGTTATAGTACATAGGTCGTTTAACGGCGTACGTCATTACATCCCCACATTACGTCATCTGACGTCCCCTCCAGAATTTCACGTATCAACATACAGTTTGTCTCCACCATGGTGCCATATACAGTTTATGGTGTTTAATTTTTAATTTTACACAAGCTACAAGTGCAGTTCATTATTTGTAATGCTATACGTGCAAACAGATGACTGCATTGTTGAAGCCAATCTGCCAAGGCTGCTGTGTTTGACCTTCCATATGTGGTGACATATGGATTTGTAATCAGTTTCTAATGTTATAAGTAATTAAAGAGTCTCTTTTTATTTTGTTTTCTTTTAGATTCTTTCTGATCCCAGAGTGCGTATTGAACAAGCGCTTAGAACCGCAGGTCTCCATAACACTCCTTATGCAAGACAGATTCTATCAGAGATCCAACCTCTAAAGCCACCCAGACGAGACATGGAGTCCGCTGCCTTCAGATCCTGACCAACAATTATATGAATGTAATCATCTTTTCACATATATGAGTCATGCTTTGTCTACCCGAGGTCTACTATTTACACATTACTGTCTACATATTACTCCCTTGGACACTTAATTCAATATTTAAAGGACTGATTAAATGATGTGTCAATATAAAATATACTTTTTATAAAATATTGGTCAAATTTGTACGCCTCTCAAATTTGTACTCCTAATTAATGTCATTAACGTATAAAAGATCACCAGTCATCGTCCAAATCCTTTTAGAACAGCGAGCTGGAAGAACAGCTTACATTCCCACAAACCTGCAGTACAAAACAAAGTGTGTACATCTGCTCAGACCCTGACATGATGCTAAGCACTTTTCCACGTCAAAAGCCGTTTTAACAAATATGAGTGTTGGTATGGATTTAAGCACACACACACACTGTATCAAATCTGTGCAGATGCACACCTTATAAATGAGGCCTCTGATCTTAGAAGGTCAAGGAATATTTCATTTCTTATTATATGACCAGCATGCTTGAGGAAAAGTGAAATTTTTAGTGACTTTAGTGCTTTTTTGACAGTGTTATTGACAGACCTCAGATTCAGATTTGTTAAAAAACTATTTTGTGGCAAGAAGCGAGTCTATGACTTAAGGGTTTCTGCATGAGGTTTATGAATGTAATGAGTGGGGTGGGGCTGAGAGCCGTGGGAATGGAATGAGGCCAGTGGAGTATTTATTTTAACTTTATTTTGTCTTGCACTGTCGTCTCTCCTCCTTTTATCCTTCCGGAGCTCCTCAATGGGACCGGTGAGTGGCGCAGGTGTCACTCATTATCATTATATTCCACCGGCCTCGTTCTGTTCCCACTGAAGAAATTCAGCATTTCCAGAATAATCAGTTGTTACCGTATTAATGGTATTAGGTGTTGATTCAAGTACAAACCTACATGACTCATTTCTTAAACTTAACATATACTTTATTTAGAATAGTTTATTTCTGCTTAGACACCAAAGCTACCCTCAAACAATGTTACTACAAAACAAATGCTTAAGATAAAAAAATTGTAATGCATAAGTGCTTAAGATAAAACAACAAAAAAAACAGCGTAAAAGGCCAGTGTTAAAACTCACCATACATATAATTTAAATCATATAATCAATTTACAAGTTTAAATACACATACATTGTTTCAGTACTAGTACTATAACTAGTAAAGTGAGGGGTGTTCATTAGAGCTGATAAGTAAGGAAGGGAGCTGAAGATGGTTTGTGAATGTGAATGTCACCTTTAAATAACACAAACACACTATGAACAGTATTATTTACACTGTAGGTATTCATTACATGATTTTATGAAATAAGTCCAAGGTGTTTCTTGATGAAATGAGCAACGAGGCACTGCGGTCTCTGCTGATATTCCAGGAGAACATTGTGAGGTGTAGAAATCTGATCCCCCTCAAACCGGTTCAGCAGAGTCACACACACAACAGCAGCTGCAAAGCAATAAAAATTAATAAATCGATTACATCACTAAGTGGTCAGTGGCATGATAATTAAGTATTACTTGAAGAAGTTTTGAGGTAATTACATGCCGCTTGAAGAAGGTATAAAGCAGTACTTTAGGGGTGCCAAAATTCGGTCCTGGAGGGCCGGTGTTACCTGCCGAGAAGTTTCTAGTATGCCTAGTAAGAGCTTGATTAGCAGGTGTGTCTAATTGGGGTTGGAGATAAACTCTGCAGGACAGTGGCCCTCCAGGACTGAGTTTGGCACCCCTCTACAGTACTGTATTGCGTGACTAGACACATGCTTAAAGGATTAGTTCACACAAAACAAAAATTCTGTTAGAATTTTTTTTTCTTTCATGAAACAAAAAAGGAGATCTTAGGCAGACTGTCCAGTTCTGTGTACAAAAGCTTTGTGTGAGGAACATACTCCAAATCAAGCTATTGTTTGACCTTCTCTGAAAATCTTACTTGCAATGCTCAGAAACCTCTAAAGGTTGACATAACTTATAGTGAACTCATAGTTCATACATACATCTATTATGTTGCTCCCTCAAAAAAAAAAAAAAAAAAAAAGTGCAAAGCTGCTTCTTCTGGTACTGTTATGGTGGTGATGAGGACAACAAGCAATTTAACCTTCTTAACTACCTTTAAGATTGCAGACACGACACATGGCAGCAAAGACAGTGGACTCCATCTCAATGTTCCTTACGCCTGCCTCACTGGCTTTTCTCAGATATTCCAATTTTTCTTCAGTGGAAAATGAGCACAGGGCTCCGTCCAGTCGCCCTTGACCTACAACAGGAAAAAGAAGTGATAATGGAAATTTTCAGTGTGCAGTCTTCAAAAGTATGTCTGTTTTTAAAAGCTTATAATTAATAAAGTGTAAGAGGCCATGAATAAAAAAATACTGTCAGAGTTAAAGCTATTGTTAGGCAAGTCTGACATGTAAACTAAGATCAATAGTTGGCCTTTTAGAGGTACTCCACACTGACGCACACAATAGTTGGTGAACCGATTGTATGACAATGCTACAGTTATATAGTATAGTAACATCCAGGACCACAACTATCTGTTTTATAAACAAATTGTAGCGTTTATGCATTTGACACTTTTTTCCCCAAATTGCATTGCATTTAAGGTACACATTGACCAGTTTATGCATTCATTAGGCATCATGATGCTCATTTCATTAGTGACATGCTCTACTTGTTTGGGATGCAGTAATGCCTCTGTCATGTTCAGTGAGACCAAACCCAGTATGAGCTAAAAAAAAAAGGAAACAATTACTGTACCTTCATAAAAGTCATGTGTGCACATTGTATTTCCGATAACAGAGGGAATATCTGGAAGCTCTGAGGAATACTGCAGCAGCTCTTGGGCCACATCCTCATCTAGCTCTGTGCTCCTGATTATTACCTTTCCCAAAACCACCTGCTCAAACTGTGGCCTGAAGAACGAATCTACAGCTTTATCTGTGATCACTACGGTACCGGCAGGCAGACCTGTGTTTTCAAGGAAAAGGCAAAATTATTTTTTTTTCGAGAGAGTATAGGACAGCAAACCTATACACTTATTGGCCCACTCCATCCAGCAGTTTTCAGCTCTCATATATAATGCTTCAGAGTTTGAATTATTGACTAATTAATGTTTAAGTCGCCATTAAATTTAAAATGTTGTATTTGCACTTATAATTCAAGTAGGGAATGCTCACCAACTCCGCCTGATGTGCCAATGCGAAAGATGATGACATCGCGACAACGAGCATGATAGAGCAATTTAATGAGCTCGTGCAACATGATGGATATGGAGGGAACACCCATGCCATGCTGTCAGAGACATCAAAAAAATACATAAATTATGATGCTACTGAAAAAAGTGATGCTAACCCACAACAGATTAAATGATATGTAAGATGTAATTCAGCCAATAAAATCAAATTACATCAAATCATTTAGTAATGTAAAAATATAGCCTATGCATATATAAGTCTGACAACTGGTTTTATCCACACAAACAGACACAGATAAATACATCAACACAATTTAACAAATAGGTTTACAGAGGAATGTGCGTAGGGTTAATGGATTGTTCAAATCCATAAGCACAAGCATAACTTAGATCAGTGTGAACTTCACACTGAATATGGATTGTACTGAGTCAGTAATATTGCTAAAAGTACTAATACACAATGCTCAAATCAATTTACAGGCATGTTGATGAATTAAATCTCATTTAAACACAAGCCTCATCCATATTTGTACTCACGCTAACGGACAGCACAGGGCCCACTTTATACATGGAATACCGGTCCGTTCCCTCACAGATATCTCTGATGTCTGCAGCATTGCCGGGCAGCTCCAGCTGCTCATGGATAAACTGGGCAAAAGATCTCATCCGATTCGGACTTCCGCCAACACAAACAAACTACAGAAAGGCAATTGTAGCAAAAGTATGTTTTTTTTTTTTTTGAGATCAATCTATAACACATCACTCCCTGATTTCACCTGTGTCATGACTAGTCTTTATTAGTGATTAGTGTAAATATATCCACATGTGTTTGCTGTGTTCAGTGTCAGGTCTTGTCCTTACATGCCATTTTTTGGTGTGCGCATTTTATGCCTTTCGTCAAGTATATTTTAGCTACCAAGCACTAAACTGTGTAACTCACTAAAGTCTCAGGCAATGTATTTTCTCATAAATTAATTCTGGCTCAAATAATCATTTCTTATTTACTACTTCATTGCTAATTTAAAGTAATAAGCAACATAATGCACACTCATTGTCGCAAAATAATTCCCTTTGAGGAGATCAGAATTTTAATTTTGTGGTACTGACAGACAGGTTGACTGTTCATTAATCCTTATAAAAATATAACATCATCATCTTCATCCATCATCTATTATACCAGTTGCCCTTATCAGGTCCTGTGTAGTACACATCTAATATAACCATATTATGTTTATTTACATATATTACACTGTGATCAGGGAATAGAGTGTAGTGAACATATCAATTGGAATGCAACTTATTTCACAGAGCTGATGATCTGAATCACGTGTGTCAGATAAGCGAGATTCACAAAATGTGCCTGGTCAGGACTTACACACCTTCACGTCGCCAAACATCTGGGCTAGGTCATGGGTCTTGGTGCCCAGGTTAAAGTGGTACAGGATGTCCTCTTCCATGCTGTCCAGATGAGGATTCTTCACATACTCCACCTGTCTTTGACACATCACTTCTGTTATTGACGCAGACTAGGAGAATAGCATATTACTCTAAAAGCAACAGTGCATCTAAAATAAATCTAACCTTAATCTTATTTTCTCAGTCTCCTGACTATGTAAGAGATATGAGAACTGAACTGAACCCAGTATCTCCCAAGACATACGCCAGAACTCTTTACTAAATCTTTGCACAGCATTCAACTTGATATGTCCAGCTACTTAAACCCTTATCTTATCTTTTTAACTTTAACATTCTGTATCTTGTCTGATCTGTTAAAGAGGTATGATTTGAGTGAAGTACAGTTTTCTTACTGAATGTAATCGCTATGTTCATTTCCCATGCTGTTCAGTAATATAGGTGCCATGATTGCAGTTCTCGTCAATCTGCAAGAAAGTGCTATAAGATTAATATCCTCACACAGAGACAGGAGGAAAATATGCAGAATAAAATTTAATGTTTTTACCTTGCAGCAACTGTATTTTTTAAGATATTCTTAATCCTTTTGATTTGTCTTCTGCTAATTTGTGCCCTTTTACTGTGTAGACCTTTGTGTCATCAGAAACTTTGGAGAATAAATCTGTCTCTCTCTAAGACAAGCTCTTATATAGAGCTCAGAATTCATTGATTGGTTAAAGAGGGAGGTGTAGCACCTTCTACATCTTTCTCTACCTGGTTACTGATTTCTCTTTGACATGTTCACAAATAGACTTATGCTCTACAGAGAGATGCAGCACTGTCCTAACATCACCTCTGAACACAGACAGGTTTGAAGTGTGTGGACAGTTTGATTTGTATAAGAGAGCGCACCAGTTTAGGTGGTTTATGTAGACACAAATTTGTATAATGACATGGGTATGACATGCCCCTGGAATTCATAGGCTCATAAACTTTTTTTTTTTTTTTTTGAAAATCTAAAAATGCAGTTTCTGTTATAAGTAGGTTTAGGGGTAGGGTTGGTGTATGACAACAGAAAATACAGTTTGTACAGCAGAAAAAACATTATGCCTATGGAGAATCCCCATAAGGCACATATACTAATGTGCGTGTAGGTGTTTACCTTACTAAACTTGTAAGTCTATCTTGTACTTTGGTTACTGTTTTTTCACCTTCACCACTTCTCCATCTGCTCCAACCCATCCATTTAAAATTTTAATTTTGTAAATAAAGTATTGCACAGGCAAAATTCAAAACTAATTACTTCTTGATGGTCACTGCACATGTGTTTGAGGGATTATGTAACATAATCAATAGAGCTGGCTAAACTCAGTGCTAAAATAAATATTGTTTATGTGCCAGTTTAATTTAAGAAAATATTGACATTCTGTAGCTGTGCCGTTGCTGCTGTATGGGCAAAAATTCAGAGTAAATTTAAAAATTACATTTAATTAGTAACGACATATTAATATTAGGTGCAAGTAAGTAGATAATAATATTAGATAATAATATGAGTGTGTAAGTGCTTAACTGAAAGGAGAGGAATATATAAAAAAAAAAAAATATATATATATATATATATATATATATGTGTGTGTGTGTGTGTGTGTGTATAGTATAATATATGTTTGGTTCATAAATTCATTTAGATTGGGTTGGTTCATTTAGATCCATCGCCCTTAGAAATCAAATTATGGCCCTGTGACACTGCAGGAAAAACAAAACTCAACTCAACTCATCAGTTACATAACCATTTTCAGTTAGCTGGGCATGAGATCAGAAGGGTAGCGACGCAGAGCTTTGTTTATTTTTCATTACATGTATATGAAAAAGTACAACCTAAGGTTTACTTAGGTTGCACGAAGTTGAGATAGCATATATATAAAAAAAATTACAATATTGAGCAAGTACTTTCAAAAACTGCAAGATCGTAACACATGCTGTGAAAACCTTGTCAACATAGTAAGTATATATTTATCTCCATCTGCATACAGCACAGGACACACTGAGGGTTTTGCAACGGCTCTTCAATAGATTACACATTAAATCAAAGCAAAACAATGTTGAAACTTGTTGAAACTGTGAATTTAAAAACAGTGTGTACTGTACTTAAATTTCATATAGCTTGATGTAACAATGTAACATTTTGAATATTTAATAACTACAGCTTTACCATGTAAGAATGATTTAATCTAATGTTGTGACCCATGACTCTCTTAGATGTCCACTGGTTGCAATAAAGCCACTTGCTCTCCCTGTACTGGTAATGAAGGCCTTTGATATCTGCTTAGACATTCCTGTGCTTTGAGTCCATTGTAGGTGTCGCCTGCAAATTCATTATTATTATGTTAACGGAGTGTCTATTTACACTAACTCCTCACACCAACGTGTGATTGGGATAGTTAACACTACAAAAGACGATTATCAAACAGTGGCGTAGGTGGTAAAGTGTTTTTGGCGCAAACGACCCAAGTGTAACGATGGAAGAGAGACGAGAGGCGAGCGGATTCAAATGCAAGCTTTTATTAACAGGACGAGACAGAGACATGGTCGAACAGGCAGGGTCAAAACAATGACAAACAGGTATGTAGGGGCGAGGCACAAGAGTAGTCCGTGAAGCAGGCGTGGGTCAATCAGCGGCGAACATAATCCATGACGAGAAGCAGAGGGATATCCGTACAAACGAGCTAGAGTTCAGAAGGCAGGCAGCGAGACAGACGAGACGAAATGGCCAGGCGAGAAAGCTAAACACAGGGAACTAGGAACTCAGGAACATGGGAACTTGGGAACGATGGAACTAGGGAAACAACGCGAAACAACGATACAATAAACCACAATGAAAACCACAATACTCCGTGAATCACAGAGGGAAAGACCGGGGCTTTTATAGCGCACCTGATTGGCCACAGGTGCTGACTCAATCAGTGCGCTGGATGATGGGAGTAATAGTCCGGGGTCTAGTGCAACAGTCTGTGTGATATGATGGAGCGAGAGCGACATCTGGTGGTGAGCAGACCGAAGGTCACCGACCAGATTCTGCCAAGCTTTTTTTTCTCCCTTTTCAAATCCCACTTCGGAAAGGCATTTATTTTCAATAAAAATGAAAGAAATAATAGTTGAAAATAAATGATCAGGTAGGGTTAGGGTAGGTATAGGGAGGATTTATTGTCCCAATAATGTGGCATCCAATTAATAATTAGAATTAAAATTACAATTTACACTAAATACGTTATTATTGCATATTGTATTATAATGTATTGTATTACTGAGGTGAAGTTAACTGCCACTAGTTGCAATAACTAGTATAGCAGAAAATCCTGTTATTTTAACACTCCTCATTTTGCTCACAGAAGAGAAACACAGCTCCACCTGCTCCATGACAAAGTTTGCATCAAACTGTCACTTCACTGTAAGTTTTTATTTATTTTGCTAATTATGATTAGAAATAACAAAATGTTCTGTCTAAATAAAAATAAATACATTTAATTAATTAATTAATTAATTAATTAATTAATAAAAATACATTAATACATTAATTAATTAATTAATTAATTAATTAAATAACTTCAATGTGCTTTATTTACAGTAGCCCAAGTCTATGTTAAATGACTGTTATGCTCACTTGAAAGTAAAAAAAAATCTGGATAAGATTATCTAAATATCTAGTGCAGTCATGCAACACCAGTGTAATGAGTTAGGATCCATACGCAGTAGTTTATTAGAATCCACAGCAAACAAGTCCACAACAGTAGTCAGATACCGTAAAAGTGAGGCAGGCAAAGTTCGTACACTGTAAGGCAGTCCAATCCAAAGCAACAAAGCACAGGGTAATCCAATAAACGTAATCGTAACAAGGCAGGCAATGGTCATACACAAGATAGATGAGATGATGAATACAAACGCTCAGTAGGTCAGATAATCTGGCAATAATTTGCGAGGGCCTGTTAGCCAGGCCCTGCTAAATACCATACAAACAGGAAGTAACCTGTGAAGCAGATAGAGCAGCGTACAGTCAATATTCAGCAGAGGGTTCCCTCTGCTGGCGTGGGGTTACAACTAGATGCCACCAGAGATGGGCACACATACATAAAAAAGTATTTAGTTACAAATTACAAATACTTGCTCATTTAATTAATTTAATTTAAAATACAAAATACTGGTGTGAGAAATGTATTTAATGTATTTAATTAAAATACAAGTAATTTGTAAATGTAATGTATGATATGATATGATACGATCACTGATCATAACCTAGATGTGCTCTGACAGAAACCTGGCTAAAACTGGATGATTACATTACTTTAAATGAATCTACCCCCCAATACTACAGGTATTAATATAAGCTGCATCCAAAAGGTAAAAGAAGAAGTCCACTTCCAAAACAAAGATTCACATATAATGTACTCACCCCCTTGTCATCCAAGATGTTCATGTCTTTCTTTCTTCAGTCGTAGAGAAATTATGTTATTTGAGGAAAACATTTCAGCATTTTTCTCCATGAAATGGACTGCTTTGGTGCCCAGATTTTTAACTTCCAAAATGCAGTTTAAATGCGGCTTCAAACAATCCCAAATGCGGTTGTAAACGATCCCAGCCGAGAAAGAAGGTTCTTATCTAGCGCAACAATTGGTTATTTTTATTAAAAAAAAAACAACAAAAAAAAACAATTTAAATACTTTTTCATCTCAAACGCTTGTCTTGTCTCACTGTCCCTGAACTTGGTGTAATCTGCCTCAAGACAGTTAGGGTATGTCGAAAAACTCTAATCGTATTTTCTCCCTCAGTTCAAAAATTATTTCAAAATCATCCTACATCGCTGTAGGATGTGCCGACCCAGTCTGCAAAGTGAACATGCAAAGAAGATCAAACACCCTTAACAAAAATGGTAAATCAGCCGCAATGCGGTAAAACTAGATAACCAGGTTTCGCTAGATAAGACCTATAAAAGCCCCGGTCTTTCCCCTTGCAAACCACGGAGTATTGTTGTTGTGATTTCTATTGTTATCGTTCCTAGTTCCCTTGTTCCCTAGCTTTCTAGTTTCCCTGTGTTTAGTTCCCTCGCCTGGCCATCTTGTCTCATCTGTCTCGCCGCCTGCCTACTGGACTCTAGCTCGTTGCTTGGATTATTCTCTCGTCTCGTCCCTTTACGGATTACGTTCGCCACGGATCGACCCACGCCTGCTTCACGGACTTCTATTGTGCATCGCCCTAATATACCTGTTTGTTATTGTTCTGACCCTGCCTGCCTGACCATGCCTTTGTCTTGTCGATTCAATAAAAGCTCACAAATGGATCCGCTCGCCTCTTGTCTCTCACTCAACGTTACAGAATACTCCGTCACACAAGGATCCAGCAGCTTCACCCCCGGACAGTCAACAGGTATGGACTCAGATCGTATTCTATTCAGGTTAAGACAAGGACCACGCACGCTCGAGCAACACATCCATGAGTTTTTGGCCATTTCAAATTATTCTACCGTCCCGGACTGTATTATCATCGAAATATTCTGTGATGGCATAAATGATCCTTTAAAAACGAGACTGAGGGTCCGCGTTCATCACTGGCTGATTTTTTGGACTTTGCTCTGTTGTGTGTGGGCTCGCCGTTTACTGTGGGTGTCGTGGAGGAGGAACGCGACAACGCGGTAATGGCGGCCACGCATCCCGCTCGCAAAATGGCGGCCGCGCCGGAGCGCGTCCATACCATGGCGGCGACAGCGGAGCCTGTGCACAAAATGGCGGCAACAGCGGTGCCCGTTCGCAAAATGGCGGCCGCGCCGGTGCGTGCTCACAAGACGGCGGCGACAGCGGAGCCCGTTCACAAAATGGCAGCTAAAACTGAGCTTCGTCACGTCACAGCTGCCATACCAGAGCCATGTAAAGTTGCAGCTGTGTTTCCTGAGTCAAGTCAAGTTCCCGAGTCCAGTCAAGTTGTGGCTGTGTTTCCCGAGTCAAGTCAAGTTTCCGAGTCCAGTCAAGTTGCAGCTGTGTTTCCTGAGTCAAGTCAAGTTCCCGAGTCCAGTCAAGTTGCAGCTGTGTTTCCCGAGTCAAGTCAAGTTTCCGAGTCCAGTCAAGTTGCAGCTGTGTTTCCTGAGTCAAGTCAAGTTCCCGAGTCCAGTCAAGTTGCAGCTGTGTTTCCCGAGTCAAGTCAAGTTTCAGAGAAAATGTTTTTTCCGAGTCTAGTCAAGCTACAGCTGCTGTTCCAGTGTCAAGTCAAGCTACGACTGTTGTTCCAGTCAAGTCAAGCTAGAGCTGTGTTTCCTGCGTCAAGTCAAGCCAGAGCCGCTCTTTCTAAGTCAAGCAAAGTCACAGCCGTGGTTCCTGAGTCAAGCAAAGTCACAGCCGAGGTTCCTGAGTCAAGCAAAGTCACAGCCGTGGTTCCTGAGTCAAGTGAGGTCAAAGCCATCGTTCCTGTGTCAAGCCAAGTCAGAGCTGTTGTTCCTGGGTCAAGCCAAGTCAGAGCTGTTGTTCCTGAGTCAAGCGAAGTCACTACAGATCTCCATGAGCCAGGTCAAGTCACCACTGATCCTCATAAGCCAAATCAGGTCACTACTGATCTCCACAAGCCAAGTCAAGTCACCTCTGATCCTCATAAGCCAAGTCAGGTCACTACTGATCTCCACGAGCGAAGTCAAGTCACCACTGATCCTCATAAGCCAAATCAAGTCACTGCTGATCTCCATGAGCCAAGTCAAGTCACTACAGATCATCACAAGCCAGGTCAAGCCACAGCTGGACTCCATGGGCCAAGTCAAGCTACAGCTGATCTTCATGAGTCAAGTCACGTCCCGCCTGATGGCCCAGAGTCAAGTCACATCCTGCCTGACGGCCCAGAGTCAAGTCACATCCCGCCTGATGGCCCAGAGTCAAGTCACGTCCCGCCTGACGGCCCAGAGTCAAGTCACATCCCGCCTGACGGCCCAGAGCCTCGCCGTGTCTTGTCAGACTGCCCAGTGCCTCGTCACGTCTCATCAGACCACCCAGTGCCTCATCTATCTGTCCAGAGCCAAGTCACGTCTCGCCTGACCTTGCAGAGCCCCGTCATGTCTCGTCTATCTGTCCAGAGCCTCGCCATGTCTCGTTTGACTGGCCAGAGTCTCACCATGTCTCGTCTGACAGCCCAGAGCCTCGCCATGTCTCGTCTGACATCCCAAGGTCACGGCCTATCATGATGGCCAGCGTGCTGGATCCACCAGTGTCAGTGAGGGCAGCAAACATCCCAGTGGCATCAACACCTTCTAGATCCACCTTTAAAGAGGTCCTGCCACCCGCCACTGCTCTTCCCTTAATGGCGGTTGCCATTTGGTGTGTGTGGGCTGCACACTGCTCCTGAGGTTACGTCTGTTCACATGTCTGCGTCTGAGGTCACGTCTGTTCACAAATATGCTCCTGAGGTCACGTCTGTTCACAAGTCTGCCTCTGAGGTCACGTCTGTTCACAAGTCTGCCCCTGAGGTCACGTCTGTTCACAAGTCTGCCCCTGAGGTCACGTCCGTTCACAAGTCTGCTCCTGAGGTCCTGTCTGGTCTCAAGTCTGCTCCAGAGGTCCCGTCTGGTCTCAAGTCTGCTCCAGAGGTGCCGTCCGATCTTAAGTCTGCTTCAGAGGTCTCGTCTGACCACGAGTCAGCCCCAGAGGCCTCACCAGTCGGAGAAGCTGCGCCAATGCCTCCAGAGGTGTCAGCGTCAGTTGTAGAACCTCTTATGGAGGCGGCGTTCTCCTATGGACTCTCTGCCTCTCTCCTCGTTCTGCCTGCCTCCTCTATCCCTGCTCTCCCCAGGTCCCAGTCCATGACGCGGGTTCTGCTCTGCCCTGGAGGGCCCCTGCGCCTCCTGCTCTGCCCTGGAGGGCTCCCGCGCTTCTTGCTCCACCTCCTGCTCCGCCCTGGGGGGGCTTCCGCGCCTCCTGCTCAGCCCTGGAGGGCTCCCGTGCCTCCTGCTCCGCCTTGGAGGGCTCCTGCGCTTCCTGCTCCGCCCTGGAGGGTCCCTGCTCCACCGGTCCTGCCTCAATCACCGGGTCCTCTGCATGGACCTGGTCCTCCAGCCCTCGCCCTGTCTCGCTCCCGCCCCACCGCTCCCCTGGACTGTTGTTCTGTTGGAGCGTCTGGAAGCCGCTCTTTGGGGGGGGCCATGTTACGAATCTGGTCGGTGACCTGCGGTCCGCTCACCACCAGATGTCGCTCTCACCCTGTCATAACACTCAGACTGTTGCACCACACCCCGGACTACATTCCCCGTCATTCAGCGCGCTGATTGGGTCAGCACCTGTGACCGATCAGCGGCGCTATAAAAGCCCCGGTCTTTCCCCTTGCAAACCACGGAGTACTGTTGTTGTGATTTCTATTGTTATCGTCCTAGTTCCCTTGTTCCCTTGTTCCCTAGCTTCCTAGTTTCCCTGTGTTTAGTTCCCTCACCTGGCCATCTCGTCTCGTCTGTCTCGCCGCCTGCCTACTGGACTCTAGCTCGTTGCTTGGATTATTCTCTCGTCTTGTCCCTTTACGGATTACGTTCGCCACGGATCGACCCACGCCTGCTTCACGGACTTCTATTGTGCATCGCCCTAATATACCTGTTTGTTATTGTTCTGATCCTGCCTGCCTGACCATGCCTTTGTCTTGTCGATTCAATAAAAGCTCGCAAATGGATCCGCTCGCCTCTCGTCTCTCTTTCAACATTACAAGTACATTATATGTGAATCTTTGTTTTGGAAGTGGACTTCTCTTTTTTTTGATAAATCCCCTGTGATGTTTGTACTGCCTACTACAGGCCACCAGGGAACCATACAGACTTTATCAAAGGATTTGCTGATTTTCTGTCTAGTTAGTGGTGACTGCAGCTAAAGTCTTAATTGTTGGGGATTTTATTATCGATGTTGATAATGAAAATGAAGCATTGGGATCAGCATTATAGATATTCTGAACTCTACTCATTGTTGAAATCATACTGTAGATTAATACTGTTACATGGAATTGATGTTAATGGTGTTGAAATTCTGCAGCAGAGTGATGATATTTCAGATCATTATCCCGTCTTTTATATACTCCATATACCTAAAGCTGTAAATTTCGCTTGTTACAAATTTGGTACGAAGAATCGGATGATCTTCAAATGCACAAATGGTGTGTGTTTCGCCTCGAGAGCAACCACACATTTGTGTTGTGTTTTTGCTTTCTTTTTTATATATTCTTAATTTATTCTTCACTCATTTATTCATTTATAATCATTAATATTTTAATAATTTTATTATTCCATTTAAGCATATAATAATTTATAATAATCATTATAGTCATTTATAAATTCATTTTATTGATTCATTAATTGATTAGTCATTTATATTATATTATAGTTGTTTTTTATGTATTTTTCCCATTGTTGTTTAGTCTTATGACTGTGTGGGTTCAAGGGCTGTTTGTCTTCATGAATAAGAGATACAAGGGAATGTTTATAGAAACTCAAGGTTTTTGGGATGTTGTTGTAAAGCAGTTTGGTATAACAGTACTTGTTGGGTTTGAGTTCTTCAGCGAAGTCTGAGCATTGAGACATACGCAACTAAGACTATTCAATAAACCTGCACCCTGATGTGTCGAGTTTTAAGAATTTACATATTCATATAAGAAGTTATGCATTATAAATTGATTATGAAATGTTTCATGAATTGTTCTTCATATTGTTATTATTTATTCTACATTATTAATTCTTAAAAATCATGTATCCAGCCCTTTTATGATTTTAACATACATTTTGTACTGTGCTTATGTTCCCTTTTGGTCAGCAGTGTGCAATCTTTAATTTAGCTTTAATCTACACTGCCTATGTGTAGGATGATTATTTCAGAACAGGAAGTCAAAAATGTTTTAGATCTCTAGATGCCTCCATCTAAATTGGCTTGTCCTGTTTAGCATGTGCCCCGGGGGGTGATAAAACCACAGTATATCATTAATATATTCGGGACAGTCACAGGTTGGTGTTGACATGACTGATATTTGCAGACATTGTGTACTCAGTGGATCAAAAATCAGGAAATCATCTTTTTATGGTTTTGCTCTGGACCATTGCTACACTGTTTTAAAGGATGCATACCACTCTGTCCCCCGTGCAGCGCTGGGACTCTGATCACTGTTTAGTTCATGTTCTACCAGCCTACAGGCAGAAACTTAAATCTGCTAAGCCTGTAGTAAGAACTGTAAAGAGATGGACTGCTTCGAACTTACTGATTGGAGTGTTTTTGAAGGTGCAGCTACTGATCTGGATGAGCTCACTGACACTGTGACATCCTACATCAGTTTCTGTGAGGACATGTGTGTACCCACCAGGACTTATTTAACATTTAACAACGACAAACCTTGGTTTAGTGCAAAACTCAAACAGCTTCGCCAGGCCAAAGAGGACGCCTACAGGAGTGGGGACAAAGCCTTGTACAAACAGGTCAAATACACACTGAATAGGGAGATAAGAGTGGCAAAGTTAAACTACTCAGGAAAGCTAAAAAAACAGCTTTCAAGAAATGACTCTAAATCAGTGTGGAACGGCCTAAAAGCCATCACCAGCTACAAGAGCCCATCCCCCAGCACTGAGGCCAATCAACAACTGGCTGATGACCTGAATGAGTTTTACTGCAGGTTTGAAAAACAAAAGACTGGTCTGACACCCTACACCCACCCCAACTGTCCCACAACACAGCCATCAACACCCTGCC
Source organism: Labeo rohita (assembly GCF_022985175.1). Lineage (NCBI taxonomy): Eukaryota > Metazoa > Chordata > Actinopteri > Cypriniformes > Cyprinidae > Labeo > Labeo rohita. The sequence continues at coordinate 228,406 of NC_066877.1, read as the reverse complement.
CCTCCATCCCCCCTACTGTTTCTCAACCTGCCCTTAAGATCTGTGAAGGTGATGTTTGCAAAGTCTTCAGGAAGCAGAAGATAAGGAAAGCCAAAGGCCCAGACGGTGTCTCTCCAGCCTGCCTTAAAGCCTGTGCTGTCCAGCTATCATCTATCTTCACATTGATCTTCAACAAGTCTCTAGAGCTGTGTATAGTCCATCCTGCTTCAAATGTTCCACCACCATCCCTGTACCCAAGAAACCAAAAACCACAGGACTTAATGACTACAGACCTGTTGCTTTAACATCTGTGGTCATGAAGTCATTTGAGAGACTGGTGTTGGCCTACTTGAAGGACATTACTGGGCCCTTGCTGGATCCCCTGCAGTTTGCTTACCGAGCAAACAGGTCTGTGGATGATGCAGTCAATATGGGATTGCACTACATCCTTTAACATCTGGACAAACCAAGGACCTATGCAAGGATCTTGTTTGTGGACTTCAGCTCTGCTTTCAACACCATCATTCCAGATATCCTTCAGATTAAACTGTCACGGCTCTCTGTACCCACCTCCATCTGTCAGTGGATCACCAGCTTCCTGACAGACAAGCAGCAGCTAGTGGGGCTGGGAAAACTCACATCCAGGACCCGCACCATCAGCACTGGAGCTCCCCAGTGCTGCGTTCTCTCCCCACTGCTCTTCTCCCTCTACACAAATGACTGCACCTCTAAAGACCCCTCTGTCAAACTTCTGAAGTTTGCAGATGACACCACAGTCATCGGTCTCATCCAGGATGGTGACGAATCTGCTTACAGACAGGAGGTTGAGCAGCTGTCTCTCTGGTGCAGTCACAACAACCTGGAGCTCAACACGCTCAAAACTGTAGAGATGACGGTGGACTTCCGGAGAAAGCCCCCTGCGCTCACCCCTCTCACCATCGTGAACAGCACTGTGGCTGTAGTGGACTCATTCAAGTTCCTAGGAACTAAGAGGTTGTACTTTCTCCGTCAACTGAAAAAGTTCAATCTACACCACAGGCACTGATGACACAGTTTTACTCCGCTGTCATTGAGTCAGTTCTGTGCTCTTCTATAACTGTCTGGTTTGGGGCAGCCAGTAAATCAGATATAAGAAGACTGCAATGGACTGTTAGGACAGCAGAAAGAATCATTGGTGTGCACCTGCCCAACCTTCAGGACTTATACATCTCCAGAGTGAAAAAACGGGCAGGAAACATCATCCAAGACCCTTCTCACCCCGGACACAACCTGTTTGCACTTCTCCCCTCAGGCAGACGCTACAGATCCCTGAGCACTAAAACATCTAGACATAAAAACAGTTTTTTCCCAAATGCCATCTCCAGCTTAAACAGATAAACATGAATCATTACCTGGGTTCTACAATTCATTTCTGTATTTCTTTCTCCATTTCTAATTATTGCCTCTTTCTGTAGTATTATTATGTAAATACTCATGCATATCTCTTATTTATATAGCTGTATATAGAGAAAATAATGCACAAATCTGTACATAAATCATCTGTTCCAGATTCATACATTATTATTTATTTTTAAGTTTTTATTTTATTTAAATGTTGTATGCATGAATGTATGTATGTATGTACCAGGAGCACCTTAAAAAACCACAACAAATTCCTTGTGTTTGCGCACACTTGGCGAATAAAGCTAATTCTGATTCTGATTCTGAAATAACTTTTTTTTTCTTTTAATTTATTTAAACATTTTGTGTCCAATGCACAGCAATAACATAACAGTATCAAATATTTCCTTTTTATTTCTTCTTTAACTCAATACCAATGCATGTTAAAGAAATCCACAAAACAGCCCTGGTGAAAAAAACAGCATATGCTGGTAGGTATGTTTTGATGCTGGGATGCTGGTTAGGTAGGTTTTGATGCTGGTTTAAGCTGGTCCTTTGCCGGTTTATGCTGGTCCTTAGCTGGTTTATGCTGGTCCTTGACCAGCAACATGACCAGCAAAAACCAGCAAAGGACCAGCTTAAACCAGCATCAAAACCTACCTAATCAGCATTCCAGCATCAAAACATACTTACCAGCATATGCTGGTTTTTTCACCAGGGAGGTGTTAATTATACCATACAGCGTTAGCTGTCCTGTGGCATGAGGCACATTTGCAAATGTACTTAACATTTTTGGTTGATTTTTAAAGTAACAATAATGTGAAAACTACTATTCTGCATATTTTAACATCAACCTAAACGTTCCTCAAAAACAATTTTCCATTATATCAGAGAAACCAAAATAACTGAAGGCATCCGAGTAAACCACAAACCCTACTCAGCAGCTATAAGTACACTGTACTTTTTTTCTTGTCAGAACATCGAAACAACAATTACACTGATATGCCTGTAATCCAATCTTGACCTAGATTCTTGGACGTATCAGTGTCTACACAGAAATAAAATACAATTACTTTGTCCAGGGAAAAAAAAAAAATACACTCTAGGAGACACTTCAGCCTAAAGAGATTGTTCACCCAAAAATGAAAGTTCTTTCATCATTTACTCAAATTTACAACTTGAGTTGTTCCAAACCTGAGTTTCTTTCTTCTTTTGATCACAGAACAATATCTTCTTCTGTGTTCAAATTAAGAAGGAAAATCACAGGTTTGGAACAACATGAGGATGAGTAAATGATGAAAGAACTTTAACTTTTGGATGAACTTTCCCTTAAAGGCAAAGGCTGAAACAAACAAACAAAAATAACAACAAATAATTACAAAAATAATTAGCATTAATTAGCACACTGAAAGAAAACAGTAGGTGTTTTTTTTTTGTAGTCATTAACTACAAAGTTATAAAAAACAAAAACCAATGCAAGAACGTCATTCAAGTGACTTCATCAGTTTAGGAAAGTTTGGATTACAATGACTGCACTCTTGCTGGGCAGGTACCTCCTAGATCCATGAGTGACTTTGAAAGTATGCTTCAGTTCTTTCAGATTTTCCATGTTAAGTGCATATAAGAGGCCGTACAAATATGCAAATGAAGATGGAAGATCTTTAATGTCCTTAAGAACAATGGCCTCCTCCAAGATTGTACCCATGTTGGTTACAATTGGCTGCAATATTACAGCGGCAACATCATCTTCGACCACAGTAAGGATTCCAATCTTTAGATTTTTGGTGCTGCAGTTCACAGAATCCATATAATAATAATAAAAATAATAATTATTATTATTGTTATTATTATTTAGGGGTGTAATGGTACGTGTATAGACCAATTATATGTTTGTAAACATCTGGGATGCGCGCATCATGGTTGCAGAAAACCCAAGAGAGATAGCGTTTATGGATAGAAAATTATGCAGATACAGTACAAAACAGTTAGATTTTAACAGATTATAAATTATTTTGATTAGATGTTATTTTCTAAATGTTGTCCACATATTACAACAGCTTGTCACCCAGCAATAAGCACTTTTCTAAAACAAAATTAACGTTACAGATCCGTTTGCCATACCACCTTGTCAATGGGTAAAAGATGAAACAAAATAGCCAAGCATCCAGTGGCCAGAGATATATAATTACCTCATCGACACTCCAAGAGTACATACCCAGGAGAAGTTAAAAGCGTACAAGTGTCTTAATGCGTACACCTTTGTTCCATGTGGTCTTGTCCAAGACATACAGTTTCATGATTACCAAGTTCAAGACTTTGTAGTGCTGAAGACGGAGGTTCTGCCTAGCCAAAGACAGGGTAAGAAGACGGAATTGTTCAAGGCCTGGGTTATCGTCAACAAGACAAACAATTGTATTCTCAATGCAAACTACATCTGAAGATAATTTATTTGAGATAAATGCTTCCGGCTTTGCTACTGTTTGGACGCTTTTGCTTACTGCTCCGCACTTTGCTCCCTGTTTATATACTTTTCTCAGACTTTTCTAAGATTTTAACCTCAGCAGATCAGCACAGTGCTTAAACAACACATTTTTGGCACAAACACTAAATTAAAAACTTTTTGTAACTAGAATAATACTACGAAAAAGGAGACTCTTTGCCTCCCACTGCCAGCAGTTTACATTCTGGAGACGGGAAAACACAGCTGCCTACTTTCAACAGACGAGAAAGAAAATGCCTCATCAGCCTCTTCTGGAATCTACTTTCTGCACAAACTGCCACAGACTTCTACAAAGGATTGTGATTCTTGAAACAAAGTTACTTGCTGGACTTCCAAAACAGGCGGACCACTCAGCAGACCGTCGTCACGGACCTCAGCATACAGCCGGTGAGTGCCGTGAACCCAGTGAATCTCAACAGTTTATAAGTGTAGAGGAACAAGCCGAAACTGATCGACACACTAATTGATGGCACAAACAGGGAGCGAGACCCAAAGGCACTCGAGACATCAGATTGTCACGAGTGTCTCGTATTGCTGCGGTAGCATCCTCTACCCCAGATATGGCTATGACAAGGCTTGCAAAAACTGGTATTTTACCACCTCCTATACAGCTTGAAAACAGATTTGAAGCACTAATGAATGTGGGTGAAGAATCCCCAAATGTGACTGAACATGGATCGTATGAGCCAGCAGCTAACATTGCTACTAACAGGCGCTCAAGGTCGAACAGACAGCGGCATTCAGCTGTAGCGTCTGGACCAATCAGACATACATTAATTGTTACATTTAACAAATAGTCTTTAAACACAACAGGCCAGCTACATGCTGGAGCTCTGGAGACAAACCCCCCCCAAAGCAACTAACACCCCAAAAGGGCTCAGTTGCCAGGACAACGATCTGATACCACAGGTTTTATTGCTTCAAGGAATCCACATCTGCCCATGCTACATTTGCCATAGGAAAGACACAATGCCTATAGAGATAGACTCCTTCCTATTCATTCACAGACAAACCTTTCTTTGACCTTCCTATCACACATAGCCCAGGTTATTGTGTACAGTATTACTGCAATGTATTTTAATTTTGTCTGTTGTATTTGTATTTGTCTTTCTACTGTTTTATGCATGTATTATGATAGATGACTAGTAGTATAACCCACCTATGTCATGCTTGGACTCTTTGAGTTCGTATTTTAATGATCTAAAAGATGGTGTAAATTAGATGTTGATACCTTTGCAACATGTTAGTGTTTTAAGAAACCTTAGTAGTTTTTGCATCAACACCCAATCGAATTACATATGCAAATTACCATGCTCACAGACAAAGAGTCGTAAACTTTCTCTCCAAAGGTGAAAGTTACCATTGGTTCATGGACCTCCTGGAGGCACAGCCTCCAGAGAGTTTAAAGGCATCGACCCCTCTCTCTTCTCTCTCTCTTCACTTTCTCCTTCGTCTGCAACATCTTCTGATTGCTGCCCGTGTGGAGGAACCCACGGGGAGCCTGAGCCGGCACAGGGCGTGCCCGGCGGGCCCGACAGGCCCAACATACAGAGCTGTGGCTCTCGACCACAAAGAGCCAGACAGTTCCACTCAACCCTGGAATTCATCTTCATGACTCGCCTCAGCCAGTCGGTGGTTCTTGAAGAACCTAAGAAGATAAGCTAGAACTCTTCAGGACTTCCCCAAGCGTGTGCCAGACCTTGCGGCCTTGTCTTTCCATTCCCCAAAGATCACAGGACTTCAGCTGGGTCCCTCTCAGCTCTTGGTTCTTCTTCACTTTTCACATGGGAAGAAACTCCCAGTTACCAACGAGTCAGGACATCCTTGGAATTCATCACTCTTCAGACCCGGAAGAACGTGATTGCAATTCCAAAACCACCACTGCTCCAAACCATCAAGACTTTCAGAGACTGCATTTGGACACTTGTTTGACGACCAAGGCAATGCAAGTATTGTACACTTAACTAAACATACAGAGGTTTAGTATAAGCTGTAGACAGCACTGATGGTTTCACAGCAGGTGGTTAACTGACTCTTTTCATAGCTTCATTTCATTTCCTTGTCTCTCTCTAACTGCTTCTCACTGACCATTCCCCCATGTATGAGTGATTTCATGTTTGTTTGTTTAGATTCTGATTCTGCCTTGCAAATTAATGTCCCTTTACGATTCCGATTCGAGCTACTTGCTCTAATGCAATGGTACTTTAAGAAAGTTATTTTCTGTGGCCAAAAAAATATCATTTCTTAGAGTTGATATAAAGATTATACTGAATGTTCGCTGAGCGAACAGATTAGTTGATGGAAAATTGATTCTGCTACAGTTACTACTGGCAGCTGATATAAGTAATTGTAATTAATCATAATTAATTGTAATTATTTATATACATTTCCCTTTGAGCTAAAATTCGCTACACAGCTCAGAGCACAGCTGAGCCCAGGACTCTGATAGTGGGTGACTCCATTATCAGAAATATCAGTAGCAGGACTACAACTACATGCTGCTTTCCTCAAGCAACCGTCTCTGATGTGAACAGGGAACTTCGGAACATTCTAATGAAGCACAAGACTGCAAATCGAATCATCATCCATGTGGGTGTTACGACCGTCTAGGGGTCTGTGTCGTAGCAAAAATAGAGTGAACGAGTATCACAACCAGAGAGATTTGGAAAACGTATTCTCTTTTTATTTCTGGGCAAAATATAAGGGTTCCAGCTTCAGAGGTTGACCATGCCAAAATAATAAACAAAATAGGCTTAGTTTTAGATGAACTAAATTCCTGAGTCAAAAGAAAATAAAATAAAATACACAATCCTTCCCTAACTCCCTAAACCAAAAACAGAGTGCAAAATATGTACAGCAAAAGAAATGGCGTCAAACCTCCTACAACCCTTAATATGTTGAAAGTGCTATTTACAAAGAGTAATATATATACAAATCGATGACTAACAAATCCGAGACACAATCTACATTCGTATTCGAAACAGGCTTAGGTCACATCAACAACAGGACAAAACAGTTCTCTCTGGCAAGATACTCAAATACACAAAGATCGAATTGAAAAATGGAGACGCAACACAAAGATGCACGCGGTGGCACGAAAGGCATCTGAAAGGTGTTTGGGGTGGTCCTTTTATTCTGATTGGTTGATGAGACGAACCAATCACCGCGTCCAGTGAATTATCTGGGGGAACACCCATCTGAAAAGCAAGCAAGTACACAGAAAGAACAGCAGAGGACAGAATAACACAAACTCATAACATGGGGAAGAATGATATTCGGAAAGAGCAGTCAGAACTCCTAAAGAAGGACTTCAGTGAACTCATCGAAACACCTCGAAGACTTGAAGTTCAGCCGTTCATCAGTGGACCACTCCCAGCAAGGGAAACTAACATGTTTTCACGGTTGCTTGGGCTGAATACATGGCTACAAAGAACCTGCAGTCTAAAAGGAGTCAACTTCATTGACAACTTCAATCTTTTCTGGGGCCATAGACAACTGTTTAAACTGGATGGCCTCCACCCAAACAAACTTGGTGCAAGAGTGCTAAAGGACAACATCTATTTTTCACTCCGTCATCCTTCAGTAGAGTGTGCCAGTCCACCCAACATGAATGCCACTCACACACCTGGACAAAGTATGAGTGACCAAAGGACTTCAAATCAGCTTCAGAGTCGTCATGTGGCCGACACATCCCACAAGGACACTGACAACGCCACACTGCCACAACAAGCACTGCTCATGGACACCATCCCGGCTGAGCCCTGCCCACAGAGCTCATCACAGACAGACTGTGACGTACTACAACAGCTCCAAGACTCAGCGCTGAAGGATGACTTTCTGGTAAACAGCCAGGAAAGCCAGGACAACATATTTCAGCCACCAGAGCCACCAGAGCCAGAGCCCCGCTCACCAGACACATTATCCCTCTCTCCAGCATCTCCACTTCTAAGCTTCTCACAGAAAATGGAGGAACTGGTATATGCTGGAACCAGACTCTCCCACTCTTTTGCTGCAAGCCCCCAGATATCAACTAAAAAACGGTGGGCACCACAACCACCAAAGCCTGTGGGCCCAGCTCGCCCTCCTCCTCCTTCAAGAGCTCTCCGGCCGCTGCCACAACGCCAGGGCCCAAACCCTCCTCCATCTGCTGTAGGTGAACCAACTCATAACAACTCTCAGTGATATGTGTCGGGTCCCCGCTACAATAGCAGCAACACTCAGGAATGTTTACATAACAAGCGGGAACCCAGTGTGCCTGTAGCTTTCTCTATCTCTGTTTTATCACGTGATAGAAAGTGTAAGGCCTTCTCAAGCCGTACAGCTGACCCATCTAATCTGTGGCCTATTAGGTATGAAACTAAGACTGCTCTAGAGACAAAAAGTAATGGCATCAAGTTAGCATTTTTAAACATTCGCTCACTAAAAAATAAATCATTTCTGATCAATGACTTAAAACCACATACAACCTGGATTTTATGTTTCTAATTGAAACATGGCTTGAAGACAGCTGCAGTGCAACAGTCCTCAATGAAACAGCCCCTCCTAACTTTACTTTCATGAGTGTCTGCAGAGCTGTTAGGAGAGGTGGAGGTGTAGCTGCTCTATTTAAAGATGTCTATCAATGTAAGCAAGTGTCATTTGGTCAGTACTTGTCTTTCGAATATCTAGGGATTGTGCTGAAAGGTGCTCCACAAATTCTATTTATCATCATTTACAGGCCTCCAAAATACTCTCCAGCCTTTGCTGAAGAGTTCACAGAACTGTTATCAATGATTTCCTCAGAGTTTGACTGTTTTGCTATTGCAGGGGATTTTAATTTTCACATAGAAAATGCAGAAATCAAAACTACAAAAGAAATTATAACCATTTTAAACACTTTTGACCTGATTCAGCATGTGCATGGACCCACACACAATCGTGGACACACTCTTGATTTACTCATTAGTAAGGGTCTAAACATTTCATCCATTGTCATTAAGGACGTAGCACTTTCTGATCACTTCTGTATTTTCTTTGATATATTGATCTCCACTGAATCTAGATCCATCTCTGTCAGAAAGAGATGTATTAACGAAAACACTAGTGTGCTGTTTTAATGACTGCAGACTTCTGCAGTTGATCTTCTCCTGGAGTCCTTTAACTCAAAAGTTAAGAATGTTATTGATGACATTGCACCAGTGAAAGTCAGTAAGACGACTGGCAGACAAAAATCATGTTGGAGAAAATCAACAGCAGTACAGAGTATGAAAAGACAATGCAGAAAAGCTGAGCGGATGTGGCGGAAGACAAAACTTGAAATTCACTATAGCATCTATAAAGACATCCTTCATGCTTTCAATGTGGAACTAGCCACAGCAAGACAGAAGTTCTTCTCAAACCTTATAAACAGTAACCTAAACAACACTCGCACTCTTTTTGCTACTGTTGAGAGACTAACAAACCCCCCAAGTCAGATTCCCAGTGAAATGCTCTCTGAGAGCAAATGCAATGAGTTTGCTTCCTTCTTTTCAGAGAAGATCATTAATATCAAAAAGGTGATTAGCACATCCTCAAGTTATGCAGAGGATAGACAGATACGACCGCAAATTCAAAATGTCACATTGTCTATTTACTACTAGATCTTAGTGAGGCGTTTGACACTGTCGATCATAACATTCTTCTAGAGAGACTGCAAAACTGGGTCGGGCTTTCTGGGATGGCTCTCAATTGGTTCAGGTCATACTTAGAAGGGAGAGGTTATTATGTGAGTATAGGAGAGCATAAGTCTAAGTGGACGTCCATGACATGCGGAGTCCCTCAAGGCTCAATTCTTGCGCCGCTCTTGTTTAGCCTGTATATGCTCCCACTAAGTCAAATAATGAGAAAGAACCAAATTGCCTATCACAGCTATGCTGACGATACCCAGATTTACCTAGCCTTATCGCCAAATGACTACAGCCCCATTGATTCCCTCTGCCAATGCATTGATGAAACAGTTGGATGTGCCAGAACTTCCTTCAGTTAAACAAGGAGAAAACTGAAGTCATTGCATTCGGAAGCAAAGAGGAAGTTCTTAAGGTGAATGCATACCTTGATGCTAGGGGTCAAACAACTAAAAACCAAGTCAGGAATCTTGGTGTGATTCTGGAGTCAGACCTTAGTTTCAGTAGTCATGTCAAAGCAGTAACTAAATTAGCATACTATCATCTCAAAAACATTGCAAGAATTAGATGTTTTGTTTCCAGTCAAGACTTAGAGAAACTTGTTCATGCCTTTATCACAAGCAGGGTGGATTATTGTAATGGTCTCCTCACTGGCCAGGATTCTGACTAGAACCAGAAAATCTGAGCATATCACACCAGTCCTAAGGTCCCTACACTGGCTTCCAGTTATATTTAGAATTGATTTTAAAGTACTTTTACTCATTTATAAATCACTCAATGGCCTAGGACCTAAATACATTGCAGATATGCTCACTGAATATAAACCTAACAGACCACTCAGATCATTAGGATCGAGTCAGTTAGAAATACCAAGGGTTCACACAAAACAAGGGGAATCCGCTTTTAGCTATTATGCTGCCCGCAGTTGGAACCAGCTTCCAGAAGAGATCAAATGTGCTAAAACATTAGCTACATTTAAATCTAGACTCAAAACTCATCTGTTTAGCTGTGCATTTACTGAATGAGCACTGTGCTTCGTCCAAACTGATTGCACTATGTATAATCATTTTCTGTTTTTAACTGTCTTAAATTTATTTTAAATCAATTTTTAAATTATTTTTAAATCATTAAATCAATCAGTTTTTACATTTTACATTTTTTGGTTTATTGTTGTCAGGGTTCTCCCCTGACAGTCTTGTCTGTGTTGTCTTTGTTTCATGTTTCTATGTTTGTGTTGTGTCTGAGCACATGGCTTTGTCTTTGTTGTTGTTTGCCATGTGCTCCCCTTGTCCTGCCTCCTTGTTACCTTTTGCCATGCCCCCTTGTGTAGCTCTTGTTTGTCTGAGTGTCGTCACCTGGTCCTTGTGTTCCTCTCTCATTTGTCTGAGTGCACCTTTATATTGTTCTCCCTTTCCCTCTTGTTTTGCCAGTTCATTGTTTTACTTTGTTGTGCTATAGTCTACGTTTCCTAGCTTGTCTTCTCGTTTGTGATACTGACTATTCCTCGTCTAGTTGTTCACTAAATACTGTCTTTTGTCTGTCTTTAGTCTAGTCCAGTCCTGTCTTGTCCTGCAGGCCGAGCTCCTGGTTTGCTTCCTCATCTGCAACGCAGCCAGACCTGTGCAGTGCCTGTGTGAGGGCGTGTGTGAAGCGGTTATATCCTGTGTTCCTGTTGGTGGACCATTGCTAACATCTAGCCTCCAGCTGCGCTACCTTCTCTAGCCCTTAGCCATCCTGGGTTGGACCCAGCGGCCACTCTTGCTCTGCCTGTTGCCCCTGTCTCTCGTCATCGCTTATTGTTTGGACCGTGCACTGCTCCCCTCCTCACCTTCTCATTTGTCCTGTCAATCATTCTGTTAATAAACTGTCACAACTCATTCTGCTTTTGAGTCCTCCTTCAGATATCATGACAATTGTTGTGCTCATTGTTTTTATGATTGTTCTACTTCCTTTTTTGTGATTATTGTTTTTATTATTGTTTTAATATAATATTGTTTTTATGATTATTCTGCTTCCTTTTATGTAAAGCACTTTGAATTACCTTTGTGTATGAAATGTGCTATTTAAATAAACTTGCCTTGCCTTATTCTTCCCCATGTCATCCAAGATGTTCATTTCTTTCTTTAGTTGTAAAGAAATTTTTTTGAGGAAAACATTTCAGGATTTTTCTCCATATAGTGGACTTCTGTGGTGCCTGTGAGTTTGAACTTCCAAAATGCAGTTTAAATGCAGCTTCAAAGGGCTCTAAATGATCCCAGTCGAGGAAGAAGTGTCTTATCTAGAGAAATGACACTGGGTCGCTGCCCTTACTGGGTACTTCTGCACGATGTAGGACAATTTTAAAGATGGAGGAGAAAATGAGATGGGAGTTTTTCGTCTTGAACCAGAGTGCACAGAGTAGGCATATGTATTGCAGACCTAGACAAGGCAAGCATTTGTGGTTAAAAATTGTATAAATTGTGAAAAAATTGTGTTTAGAAAATAACTGATCGTTTCACTAGACATGACCCTTCTTCCTCGGCTGGGATCATTTAGAGCCCTTTGAAGCTGCATTTAAACAGCATTTTGGAAGTTCAAACTCATGGGCACCACTGAAGTCCACTGGAAAGAAATTCTGAAATGTTTTCCCTAAAAAACATAAAATTTCTTTACAACTGAAGAAAGAAAGATATGAACATCTTGGATGACAAGGGGGTGAGTAAATTATCTACACAGTATATAGAATATTTTTGTTCTGGAAGTGAACTAATCCTTTAGAGTATTGTTTCTAATCCTAGTCATGTATTGTATCATGAATTTGTGCTTTTATCATCTAATCGTCGATTTGAAGTCCCAAGATTTAATCGAGTGAAATTAAAACATTCCTTTGTACATCAGGCTGTCCTAGAACTGAACAAGGTCCATATAAAATGAAAACAACAGGATTTTTTTTTATTTGCATACTGTTATGCAAGAAAAATTTCAGACTTAAAGTTTGACAATAAAGTATATCTATCTATCTATCTATCTATCTATCTATCTTTAATGATGTTATGTAACCATCTTTGATTGCAATGTGTATTAAAATAAATTACTAACATTTATTTATTTTTAAGTTATACTTATGGGGTTTTTGCTTTTATTTGATAGGACAGAGCAGACAGGAACGCATTGGGTGAAGATAGGAGGGCGGGATCAGCAAAGGACTTCAAGATGGGAATCGAACAGGTGGCACTTGACGCAGCTGTGCTCACTAGCATTGAATGCAGTGACACAGATACCGCATCAGAATCTGACACGGAGACCGGAGACCTGCCAGAGCCACTGGTAGCACAGTATGATGCCAATCTGAGATGCCTCAGCCAAAATGAACTGCAAGAGAGGAGTGAAGAGACCTTTGAAAAACTGGGGAAGGAGTTAACTAATGAGCTAAAAATCAGGCCCACTCACAGGCCTGGCACACACACAGAACTGTAAGGATAACAAGCACCACCCTACACCATGTATGCACTGTAGTAACTGAGAGCACTAAAACAAACCTTGTAAAACAGGTAATGCACTACAACAAACAAGAGTTGTCCCATGTCCCAGCAGTACTTTGGGGAAGGGATATGAAGGACACAGCCAGGAGACAATACACAGAAATAATGAAAACAAAACATCAAAACTTTGACGTGGAGCTCTGTGGTCTTGTTGTGCATCCAGACAAACCACATCTTGGGCCATCGCCAGATGGAATAGCAAACTGTACCTCCTGTGGGAAAGCAACTGTAGTGATTAAGTGCCCCTACAAATACTGTGATGGTCTGACATGGACTAGTGCAGACACACAGTTCTGTTTAGACAAGTACTACAACTAAAGAAAAATCATGAACACACAGTACTGCGACTTCGTGGTTTGGACAAAGCAAGATGTTACTATCAATCGCATCAGCAGAGATGAAGAAATGCTGCAAGCAGTCCTGCCTAAAGCTGAAGTGTTCATCAAACAGTGTTTTGCCTGAGCTGTTAACGTGCAACATGGATCCACTGATGCATGCACCTACAGTTTGCCCATACTGTCAAAGGCCAGACATTGGGATGATGATTGACTCTGCAAAGTGCAAAAACCATTTCCTTTACACGTGTGCCAGAGTAAGGCCAGGCAAGCTCCTGAGGATTCTGATGCAACCTCACCAGTAACTGTTTTGGACTGCTGTACATCATCTGGTGGTCTGTCAGTGGTTTCATCCCTTTTTCTTTTCCTCTTAAATCTGATACGCAGAGATGACAGCAAACAGTCAGTCCAAAACAGTTGCTTAGTAGATCACAGAGGTTATCATGTACCCAAATCAAGTCAAGTGCAAATTACATAGCATGCCTCAATGGGCTTCACAAGACAATGCATACATAGCAAAAACAATCAGTGTCCAACAAATTATCTTTACAGAAACATAGTTACATTACTTGCCATAAATTCTCTGCATTTTGATGCATGCAATGTGATCCCTGTTAGCAACTAAATAAGGCTAAATTGACAATATTTACCTCTCAAGTTTTGCATTACCTTTGTTTATTTCACACTGGGTTGAGTAGGAAAAGACAGAAGGGACAAAGTCGGGACTATTGAAGTCTGTGGATACCTCTCCTGTACCGTAAGAAGTGTATTCTAGTGACTGACAGTATGATAGAGTGTAACAGCTAACTTTAGCCTGAGTTTGCTATAACTTATTAGCCAAGTTCTAACGTTACTAGCTAAGCTTACAAGACTAGCTGTTTCCCACTGCACAACATAATATTTTTCCAGTCGTCTTTTGCAACCGACATGCACATGATGTATGTGTGATGCAGGCTGATAAGTGGTCTATTTGTACCGAACGGTTCATGGGGCAAATTCCAAATGAAAGTGATCATATGCCCTATGCCCTTAAGGGTAGAGCCCTTCGAGTGGAGACTTTGGAGTGAGCAGGGCATGTGCATGCCATTATGTAGACGTTTGGAAAGTGCTTGGCAAAGGGAGCAACGTAATTTCCTCATCATCTTCAGCTGGCATGATCCCGTGACAAGGCAGCACAGTGTCCATCAACAGATTTCATTGTTTTAATGGCATAAATGTCTTTTTATTGTAGTTAGCATACCTGTTGAAAGTAAACATACATTTTTTTTTTATTTAAAAGGTTTTATATATATTAGTTTTAAAACCTTTTTAAAATATAAAATGTATATTTGTTTGTAATGCTAACAACGATAAAAATACATTTCTGCCATTAAAACTACAAAATCTGCTGACGTTGTCACAGGAACAATGAAAGGGCGTATGACATAGGGATGATCACTTTCATTTGGAATTTGCCCCGTGAACTGGTCACCCCATTATTATTATTGCTGTTTGTTGTGTAAATAAACTGAATACATGTAAAATATACATAGCTTACAAATAGATTTGGAAATAGGGTATGAAAATGGTAATTTACCAGGCACTTTCTGCTGACTTCTCATGCAGGAAAAGTGGCAATCCCTTCAAGACCGTTTTTTCCCCGATGTGTGCTAATATCACTCACCTACAAAGAAAAAAAAAAAAAAAAACATATATTTTGTTAATAAAATCTGCAGATGTTCTTTCCCTAAATGCTCAACTGCTTCAAGAGGTAAAGCTACATTACACCCAAAAAATTATTCTGTCATCTTTTACTCAACCGCATGTCATTCAAAACCCATATGTCTCACTCTCTTCTATGGAACACCAAAGAAGATTAAAAAAAAAGGTACAGCTTGCTCTTTTCTGTACAGTGGCATCAAAAGATGTAAAATCATCATTAGTCCACAAAACTCATGCATTTTTTCCTAACTGACACAATTAAAGCAATTAAGGCTATTAAAGACCGACTATTTTTCTCTCTGCATGTTCATTCAGTGTGTAATCTTGTTATGAGCCGGTCCCTGTCTCTGCTTACTTTGGATTACAAACCCCATAATGCACCACACAGCACTCATTACTACACCTGTTCCCTATTTGGCCTCCTATAAAGTTTGCATTGACTGATAGTTAGTTGCGAAGTATTGTTAGCTCTGCTACATACCAAATCTCTTCCTAGTTTCTGTGCCTAGTTTTTTCCCTGTGTTTTACCATTGCCTGTTCTCGGTTTGATGATCTTTTGCTGCCTCTCTACAACTTCTTTGCAGCAAAGAGAAAATGTTTCTTGCATCTTCCGTTGAATGAGTGCAGAATCAATACTTTTTTTTTCTCAAATTCCTGCTCAAGTGAGTCATCTGTCTGGCTCTCACGATGGTTTGGTAAAAAAGTTTTCCTCTGCTCTTTTACACTACATTTACATTTATTAATTTAGCAGATGCTTTTATCCAAAACAACTTACAAATGAGGACAATGGAAGCAATCAAAATCAACAAAAGAGCAATGATATGCAAGTGCTATGACAAGTCTCAGTTAGCGCAGTTCATGTTTTTTTTTTATTATATAATAATTAAAAAGATAACAGATAGAACAAAAAAAGAATAAAGCAAGCTAGTGTTAGTTTTGTTGTTGTTTTTTTGTGTTTTTTTAATTGTATAATAAATAAAAAGAAAACAATTAGAATACAAAAACATTGTCACAATTTAGCTCAAAGGGAAATGTATATAAATAATTACAATTAATTATGATTAATTACAATTATTTATATCAGCTGCCAGTAGTAACTGTAGCAGAATTAATTTTCCATCAACTAATCTGTTCAGTATAAACATTCAGTATAATTTTTATATCAGCTCTAAGAACTGATATTTTCTTGGCCACAGAAAATAACTTTCTTAAAGTACTATTGCATTAGAGCATGTAGCTCGAATCGGAATCGTAAAGGGACATTAATTTGCAAAGCAGAATCAGAATCAACACTCATGTAATTTGTGCACAAGAGTTTTATTAACGAAGGACTAACACATAACTAATCGTATGTAGGGTATCAGAGCGAATCAGACAAATGGAAGATTCGATCAGAACATTTGGTTGAAACCAAAGAGCCAAATTCCACAAAGGGGCCCAGAACCACGTCATAAATCTGTCCAGGATACCCTGGCGCCAGCCAGCCTGAAGTAAGCCTAACCAACTAACTTTCACAGCTTTGAACAACTTGCAACATTAAAACAAAAGAACACAATTATTGATAATCCCATCTCAGGAAGGAGATTATCAATATTGGGGCGAGAAACCCGAGATTAATGGTCAAAGATGCAGCCCATCAGGACCATCACATGAGGAAACTTTGTTGGGTGGTGCTCCCCCACCCAAGACAAGAACCAGACCAAGTTTCTTCTAAATTCCTTTGTTCCTTGGAACATGCCCTTAGTTCACAGAATGGCAGAGACTGTCCATTTTACCTAAATATGCACCAAAACGATGCTTAAAAGGACATATGAATGAACATCAGACCATTGCATAACTCCCTGCTATGTATGCCACCCACACATTTGTCTATTATGTTCTAATCACTCGTTGTGTATGTCCTTTTTAATAACTATTGAATAGCTTAAGGGTTTATATTCATGTTTGGTATGTATGAGTTTGAAAATTCATGCTTTGAATGTTTCCACCAATCAATTCATTGTCAAATGTGTTGTATTCATGTTATAGGAATCATGGCCAAATTATACTCTGCAAGAGCGGGAAAATTCTGACCATGTGACTGATAAGATAACATGCTGATTTATGTTTTGGGAGGAGAAACATAGCAATATCCTGAGTTAAGACAACATCTAATTGGTCAAGACACCATTTTGGGATGTGTCCAAAGCTGAGTTTAAAACCACAGGACACCATCAAATTTTGCTTTTAGCTATTTCCATCGCTCCTAGCCATGCTTTTAGCTTTTAGCTTTAGCTTTTAGCTATTGGTTTAACCATTGCTTTTAGTCAGGCTCTTAGCTTGTGCTTTTTAGTTTGTGCTTCGTGCCATCTCTTTTAGCCATGCTTTTTGCCATAATTTGCCGCTGCTTTTTGCGTTCTTTGAACGCTTCCTGGCTTGCACGCCAGCCACTCCTCTAACGAAAACATGAGGAGACCGTCACATTTCTTTCTTTTACTTTAATCTTTTCTTTCCGTTGAGAGTTTCGTGTTCTAAGTTAAGTTTTGCCGCTAAGCCGTGTCTCAGACTTCGTGCCTGCCTCAAAACTTCAACCAGCGTACACGACTCCATCATCCAGCCAACGCCCAAGACATCACCTCCAACGACCACGGACTTCCAACCAATCAGCAACCTTGGGGAACCCCTTTCTGCAACGACGTCATCAAAGGAAACCCCTTAACACAAAGGCAACGCAAGTACAACCTCCAGATTCTAGCTGAACTGGTGCATTAATATAGCGTTTAATAACCTCACTAAGAAACTCAACGCGAGGGTTAATTAAATGATTGATGGTTGTTCAGGTCTAAGCAATTGCATATACGTATGCTATAAACTTGGGATTTCACATTTTCACTCTTCTAAACTCATTCTTTCCTCATCTCTCTCTCTTTCTGCAACTTGTATGAATGTGTGAATGCGCGTCTATGTGTTAGATTAGTTTATATGTCTTAGGTTTTTCATATTGAAAAGAGAAGTATCTTGTGTTTTGTGCTTATAAATTAATGTCTTAAACTGCCGACCTTGTTACCGTGCTAAGAAATAGTGTTTTCACTATATTTTGGATATTAGTATCCAGTACAGTGTTGATGTTATACGGCTCGCTCAATGAATCACTGACCGATTCATTGATCCGCTGTATACGGAGATTCTGTTCAATCTTAAATGATTCCCTTTGAGCAAAATTGACTTCTGTAGATCCCCTACACTAAACAAACAAACATAAAATCACTCATATATGGGAGAAGGGCAAGTGAGAAGCAGTTAGAGAGACAAGAGAATGTAGCTATGAAAAGAGTAATTAACCACCTGAGTGAAACCATCAGTGCTGTCTACAGCTTTTACTAAACCTCTGTTCTGTTTAGTTAAATGTACGATACTTGCATTGTCTTGTTCGATGAAGTGTCTGAATGCAGTCTCAGGTGAAAGTCTTGATGGTTTGGAGCAGTGGTGGTTTTGGAATTGCAATCACGTTCTTCCCGGGTCTGAAGAGTGATGAACTCCAAAGATGTTCTAATTCGATGGTGACTGGGATTTTCTTCACATGAAGAAAAAATTGAAGAAGAACCAAGAGCTGAGAGGGACCCAGCTGAAGTCCTGTGATCTTTGGGGAATGGAAAGACAAGGCCTCAAGGCCTGGTGTGTGCTTAGGGAAGTCCTGAAGAGTTCTAGCTCATCTTCTTAGGTTCTAAAAGAACCACTGACTGACTGAGGCGAGTCATGAAGATGAATTCCAGGGTTGAGTGGAAATGTCTGTCTCTTTGTGGTCAAGAACCACAGCTCTGTATGTTGGGGTCTGTCGGGCCCACCGGGCACACCCTGTGCCAGCTCAGGCTCCTCATGGGTTCCTCCCCATGGGCTGCAATCGGAAGGTTTTGCAGAAGAGAGCGAAGTGAAGAGAGAGAAGAGAGCGATCAATCATTTGATGCCTTTAAGCTCTCTGGAGGCTGTGCCTCCAGGAGGTCTGCGAATCAATGGTAACTTTCACCTTTGGAGGGAAAGTTTACTACTCTTTGTCTGTGAGCATGGTATTTTGCATATGTAATTAGATTGGGTATTGATGCAAAAACTACTAAGATTTTTTAAAACACTGATATGTTGCAAAGATATCAACATATAATATACACCATCATTTAGATGATCAAAATACAAATTCAAAGAGACCACACATGGCATAGGTGTGTTATACGGCTAGTTATCTATCATAACGCATGCATAAAACAGTAGAAAGACAAATACAACAGACAAAATTAAAAAACAATGCAGTAATACTGTACAAATAACCTGGGCTATGTGGGATAGGAAGGTCAAACAAAGGTTTGTCTATGATTGAATAGGAAAGAGTTTATCCCTATAGGCATTGTGTCTTTCCTATAGGGAAATGTAGTGTGTGCTGTTTGCATTCCTTGAAGCAATAAAATCTATGATATCAGATGGTCGCCCTGGCAACTGAGCCCTTTTGGGGTGTTAGTTGCTTTGGGGGGTTGTCTCCAAAACTCCAGCATATAGCTGGGTTGTTGGTTTTAAAGATTATTTGTTAAATATAACAAATAACTGTATGTCTGATTGGTCCAGATGCTACAAGATTAAAGAACCTAGTGTTAGTTTATTTATTTATTTATTTGTTTTATTTATTTATTTATTTTTTTTTAAAGAAAACAAGTTGTTAGTAAATGAATAGAGTGCAAGTCAAAAAGGGACATTTTTTTAAAGAATAGTATTATTGAAAGAATATTATAATTTTATTATTAATTTGAATTGGTTTTTATTTTTATATTTTCTGTTTTCATTGTAACTTTTGTTATAGTGTTAGTATTTATTTATTTATTTATTAATTTGTTAAATCATAATACAATAAGATTAGAGAAGCCAGTGTTAGTTTTTTTTTTTTTTTTTAATGAAAACAAGTAGTTTGTAAATGAAGAGTGCAGTTAATGTCACGGCGTGGTGTGCGGGGAAATGAGGAGTATGATGCGGAGATCCAGTAGATGCTAGTTTAATGAATAATCCAAACAACAAACGAGAATAGACGGGAACAGCAGGAAATCCAAACTCAACAGGAACACAACGGAACATAAACCTCAAAACAGACACGCGAAGCAGAAATACAAAGGTGACCTATATCGACCGACAACCAAACGAGAAGACAACCAACCTTAAATACACTGACAAACCAATCAGGGGGAGACAGGTGAACAATCAAACAGTGACGCAGAAATTAGAAACGGAAACGGAAAGTCCAAATAAGAGCATACACAGGGAAAAACAGAGTCCATAAAGCCATGGCGGATCAGGGAGCTCGGGGAGCCACGGCGGAGCACAGAGTCCATATGGCCATGGTGGGTCAGGGAGTTCGGGAAGCCATGGCCGAGTATACAGTCCATCCGGCCATGGCGGTTCAGGGAGTTCGGGAAGCCATGGCCGAGTACACAGTCCATCCAGCCATGGCGGTTCAGGGAGTTCGGGAAGCCATGGCCGAGTACACAGTCCATCCGGCCATGGCTGATCAGGGGGGTAGCCCCCCCCCCAAAAAAAAATTCTTGGGGGAACTTAGGGTGTAGTTAGCCCAGGAGAGCACAGGAAGGCTGGGCTTAGTAGGCGCAGGCACAGGAGGGCGCTCGGGAAGCGCAGGCACAGGAGGGTGCTCGGGAGGCGCCGGCTCTGGAGGGCACTCGGGGCGGCGCCGGCTCAGTAGGGCGCTCTGGACGAAGCTCAGATCCTGGAGGGCGTGCTGGAGGAAGCTCCGGCTCTGGAGCGCTGGCGCTGGTGTGAATAGTGTCTACGTCCAACCCCATCTGAAAACAAGCACCTAAAGCCACGTCGTGCCAGCTTAGCTGGTTAGCTAGCTCAAGAAACTCCTCCACATACCGCTCCAACTTCCGACCGTCTTGCCGCAAACGCATCAACGCCTCCTCTGCACTCATGTTGTGAGGTCGGTCGATCTGTCACGGTGTGGTGTGCGGGGAAATGAGGAGTATGATGCGGAGATCCAGTAGATGCTAGTTTAATGAATAATCCAAACAACAAACGAGAATAGACGGGAACAGCAGGGAATCCAAACTGAACAGGAACACAATGGAACATAAACCTCAAAACAGACACGCAAAGCAGAAATACAAAGGTGACCTATATCGACCGACAACCAAACGAGAAGACAACCAACCTTAAATACATTGACAAACCAATCAGGGGGAGACAGGTAAACAATCAAACAGTGATGTAGAAATTAGAAACGGAAAGTCCAAATAAGGGCATACACGGGGAAAAACACACAAAAACAGTCCAAAGGGTCTGACAGTTAAGAGTTATTAATTATTTGAATTGTTTATTATTTTTATATTTTCTGCTTACATTTTAACTTTTGTTAGAGTTTTAGTAATTATTTATTTATTTTTTATACATATATCTATAGAATTTTTATGAATTTTTGTTCAAGTTTTAGTGTTGAAAATGAGAAATGTTGTCTTGGAAATTAGCTAAAATATATGTTTTTTTTTTTTTTTAAATAGTTTTAGTTATCTATAGTCCTGGAACCCATAAATAGTCCATATTGCATTGGAACTGGTTGCAAATGCTGTTTCTTTCTGCCTTAATAATCAGACAATCCCTCACATTCTGTTATGGACAGATTCTGAGTCCGAACACACTGTAATGCACATGGTCAATCAGACCATCTTTCCTGACCTCTAGTGTTTATGTCAGTACTGCAGCTCTAATTAGCATTTGATAGTGTTCAGATGGAGCAGAGGCTTTAAGGCTTTTTTATGTTGGTTGTCACACCGTCATGTGATTTTCTTTTCGTATTAACACTAACTTCTGCACAACCAGCCTCTCTCAATTTAGCTTGATAATTGCCAAGCTTAAACTTTATACTCATAACCTATCCATCCCAACCTGTGCATTTGCCAGGTTCTGCAAGGCAAGGATGTTTTTGTACTAGAGCAGAGGCAACTGACTGGATCTCATAAGCATCGGGGTAGGCTTTAATTTCAAAAATTGCCTGTTGACTTTATACTCACAGCCAGCAAAAGGACAAAAAGGACATACTGTATAGTTTCATGCCCTCTTAGATGTATGTTAGGATGTCTAAACAAATTACTTTCACTGCAAACATTTTCAAACTCACATAACTCACATTTAAATGATAGGCTAACTTGCCTAATAGTTCTTAGCATTACAAATGTTTCCTGAATGAGCAGACACAATCTGAATATAGGCAAGGCCAATTTGTGCCTTTATGACCTTGTCCATGACAAAGCCTGTAATGCTTCACCAGGACCTCTGTGTCAGTATGTTAAAATGTACAATATTTGCATTGCATTTCCACCTGTTTCTACTTCTTTAATTGACTATTTAGCTTCAAAAACATTTTTCATCAGTTTCTCCCATTTTTACAGATATTTTATTGAGCTAAAATATTTCAGCTAGCTAATTATATGTATGTAATATAGTATAGATCAACATCAAAATACAGTTTAATGGCAGTTGTGAAGACCTATGAGCAAAACTAATAACATAGAATAAATTTTCTCCTTTATTTCAACTATTTATTTTAATAAATGTCTTGCTTTTTTCTCCATAGACAACCATATCTCCACACTTTATGAATGAAATCAAAATCAGTTACACAATACTACATTTTATTCATTTTATTATCACACAATTCTTCTACTCACTGGCATTCTCTCTCAAAACCTGAAAAGATTTTCACTGCACGGCAGAGTAGCGTGTAAGATGGACTGTGATCGTATGCGGTGTCTTCAAGGTATGGACTTTAATTGTACTCTTATTATCAACGGCAGCGGCTTAATGGAAAGCCGTTACAGAAAGCAATGTTTGATTCATTGCTGGATTAAAGTCAAAACGTTTGTTTCGACGGACAGAAGGACATCGTCGACTCGTTTGGATAAAGGTTTCTCATTTCTGCACATGAGGACATTGTTTCGTCAAGACGACTCTAGACTCTTTGGATTCGACTCAGTGGTTTCGTTTGGATTATATTGCTTCTGGTTTGCCGCATTGTTGGATTTACGCTACAGGCTCGTCTCTTCAGGCCGATAAACTGAATTATAGGTACGTAGGTTGCAACATCATTATCACAATGGCCATATTAAATTATGTGTGCACACAATCATGGGTTACTGTGACAAATCAAGGTTTGCCTAGTTTTGAAAACAAGTCTGAAAGAGAAAAATTTGTGCTTTTTGTCAGTATCTTAAAAACATATTAATGGCTAAAGTCTGATTGCATTGTGATCAGTACAAACTGGGCTACAATAATATGCAAGCAACATTAATGTACATGTTTGTGTTTTTGAGAAAGCAAGTTTATGTGTGGTTAGTGGAAAACTAAAATTTTTAAGCCACTGAAATAAGGCCATGAACACATTTAGAACATTAGTTTTCAAGACTTTTGAGAACTAGATGTGGTAGGCTAGAGTGTTTTTCTACAAGATGATGTGGAAATCATCTCATTCACTCTTTTACAGAAAACAATATATTGATTTAAATTTTCTAACACGTTTTGTGATCAAAAGGGAATATTCGAGGTTGTGACAAAGGCCATGAATATTTAGTGATTCACACCTGAGAGACAAAAGGCCCTCTTCTAATGGCCCATCAGTGAGACTCTGACTGCCAGGTAGAAACAATGTGAGAAGATTCAAAAAATGGAGTTTTAAATTATTTGTATTTTATTTACAACACAGTATAATCAAAACATACATTTGATTAGGTCAAAAGCACATTATTGACTACACTAATGTTACATGTACAGAGACGTAAACAGACTTTGTGTCATTCCTGAAACTGTTTTCTGAATTTTGTTCAACAAGTGAAACTAAATTATACCTGTTATTTAACTGATTTCTGCTTCTTTCAATGGATTCAAGAAACAAAACTCATCATCAGTAGTCTAGGAACTTGTTTTACCATAGAATATCAGTGTAGTTGAACATCTGATGTTGGTACAGCACTCTTCATGTAGCATTCATCTGTAGTGCAGGTATCAGATAACTAGAAAAAAAAAACCCATATGGGAGCATGTTAATATCAGCATCTGTAATACATATAGTATGATTTTGTAGTCATGGACTCACGCATGGTTTATACGATCATAAAAAAAATTGACATTTTATAGTTTTCCAAACTAATTATTGTTTAGCACATTAAGCATCCATTCACAAACAGAGTATTAATAATAAAACTAATATTACTTTCATATCCTATTGTTATACAATAAATAAATATGATTTTATAGTCAAACACAAACATGCAATAACAATCTTAGACTCTATCATTCAGTGTTACAGTGTAAACACTATTACCTTTATTTTGCGTCATTTTATTTTATAGAACATTAAAAATGGTTGTTAAACATTTTGATGCAATAAAATGATACATTCTTCATAACATTTCACTTGATTGTACATGTTGTCAGGAATTATAGTTTGTAAAAAATCTAACTACCTTAATGTGTACAAGTTATGTCACAGTAACACAACAACTAACATAAGTGGGCTAATAAAAAAAAAAAGACTTACTGCCTTCAGTGGATCTCGCCTTGCGTCGCATTGCGCTCTGAGGGAAATATAAATCTTCTCACAGCGCGTCTTCTTATAGTAACAAGATGCAAATAGCTGAGATGAACAATGAAGACAAGTCTCACTGCTTTGTTTACGTTGATGCGGGTGGTACGCCGCGTGCACCTCGAAGTGGATGATTATAATATCAAAAGTGTAAGTAGCTCGTGGGCGTGATCAACGCTGAGTTTCAGTTCATTTTAGTGACGCATATCTTAATGACGGATCACAGAGAGCAACACAGTAGACTGCACACCCTGTTTGTGTGTTGTTATTATTATGAGTGTACACAAATAAAAGTAGACTCCTTACAGATTCGATTGATGTATTGCTCTTATCTGTACAATCAAAAATGACGGAGTAACTGAAGTTCTTTTTGCTGTTATCAGAAAAACTGCCACAAACTGCGCCGGCGCGTTTTTCGACCGCAGAGGGTTAAATTAACAGCTAAAGCTTTGGTAGAAAAACTTGACACCCTGCAAAAGATAAGAAAGTCAAAGTTAAACAAGGCTCAGAAATTAAAAGAGACAATTAACAGGTTAATATGTGAGCACAAAGAATCAGAACCTGAGGAACGTTTGGCTTTTGAAGATTTTAAGAGATTGTGTTCAGAGGCTAAAGACACTCATGAGTCACTGTTGGTTATTTTACCGGTTGATGAGGCTGAAAAACATGAAATCTGGATCAAAGTGAAGATTAACTGTGTGAATAAATGATTATCAGACAAGCCAAAATGTCAAAAAAAATCTTAAGTGGGTAACATAGAGAGTGAAGTTGGTCCTGGAGACAGTAGCCGTTTCTCAATATGTATTCTTGTCTGTACTTGTGTACTTGTGGACTTGTGAAACGTCATCAGTCGTCGCCCAAGTACTGTTCCAATTCAAAGTTCACATCTAACCAAGTACAGTTCAAATCCCCGGATGTGTTCTTGCTCCGCCGCTTTTATCAAGGATGCATCAAGAGGAGACTTGTGCGAACTTGAGGCAGCCGTGTATCCCAGAATGGATTTTGGACCAATCAGCAAGCGTTAATGGTGGAGTAGAAGACCAGCATAATTTTCTAAATTTTACTGTTACTGTGCCATGAAATGTAGCTTTAAGAGTATTTCAGCCGAAAATGTAGTTGTTTAAAAACTCAAATCTGCGGTTTATTTATGAAGACGGCACCTGTTTGAACATTTGCTTTGCCGATTTCGGACATGTGAGCTCCAGATGAACACTGCATGCTCAGTGCTCATGTATCCCGCAGAGAGAACCCTACCACGGCTAGTCTTTCTGACGTTTGCCGCTGGTTTGGATGTCTCTGTAGTGGTTAAATGAGGTATAATTCGTTTTGGGTAAATCTAACAGCTAACTTTTGGTCTTGTGAATCTATTATGCTTCGTAAATTTTTTAATTTATCAATCGTAATGCAACACTGACTTTGTAGCATGCATTTGGCTGAATTGTTTGCTTTTGTCTTTGTTTCTGATTACATAAGTCTCTTATCCTTTTTATACTTTCCAATGCAAATGAATATGTGCCTGTGAATTCAATGTGATTCAATTCAAATTTCCATTATCCTGCTCAAATGCCTCATGATAACTTGGGAATTCATCATGTTACATATGTTCTTCCTCTTCTGGGTGACCCCCTGCTTGAGGTCCTGAAAAGGCAAGAAGAATTAACAACCTATCTTTTTCAACAGCAAGAAAATCCCCGCGTTCTACCAAAAAGGGAGATACCAGTCATTGATGGTGACCCATTGCCCCAGATAGAGGCTATGCCTTGGCCAAAAGGTTGCTAAAGGAACATTTTGATAATGAGTTTAAGGTATCTTCTGCCTAAATGGAGAAAGTTAATTGCTGAGGATGTGCAGTGGTTACAAGTTTATGCTTTGTTTTTGTGTACATGTTGCAACACAATGGACAAATTCTCATATATTATATGCAAGAACTTAACATGCCTAGCAACAAGAAAATGGTTGTAATTAAGTTACCTTACAAGCTGAGAGAGCAGTGGAGAGCTAAAGCTTGTGAGATTGTGGAGTCTAGTAATGAGAGGGCAAAGTTGTCAGATGTTGTTGAGTTCATTGAAAAACAGGTTAGGATGGCATCCGATCCTGTGTTTGGAGGCATCCAAGACAAGCATGGCACAGGTAAATACAAAGGTCAAGTTTTTGTGTCGAGTAGTGTACACTAGGGGGTCCCCATAAAAACATGCCACAAGTCTGGCCGCGTCACGAGTGATCAGCGCAGATAATAACAAATCAACGTGTTAACATAAGTGCAGCTCACCTCTTTGTGACCATCCAATGTCCAAGGACTGACCTGTTACAGCAGTGTCCTGCAGCCGGGCCTTCCTCAGTGGAGCGGCTGAGTGTCTTGAGAACATTGGGAAAGTGCCTGGGGGTCACAACCTGCAAAGGCGGCGGCCGGGGGGGGGGGATTGGGGGTATAAAGTGAACACCAGATATGGCACCTGAGGTGGGTCTCACGCCAGGGGAGACAACCAAACTCAGACCCTAGAGACAAACCTGTCTTCAGGGGAAAACACCGCACCACAAAGAGTTATAGGTGGAAAAACACACGGGGCCACATAAGGAGCCACTACATATGGGGCACAAATCCAACCATGAATAAAGGTGTTCATACCTTGTGTTGGAATTTCGCAGCGGGTTCCTCCGCAAAAACTCTGCCACGTCCAGAAGTGCCAATGATGGAGATGGTGTCCAGGGTTAACGTCAGGAAACCTACTGAAACTCAGAAGCGTAATCACCATTAGGGGAGCGCTTAGGCAAGCTCTACACCGACCAGTGTGCTGAGTCAAGAGTTTGCATTCAAGACTCTAGCTGACACTGGTTCCATGCACAAATTGTAAAATCTGGCAAATGTGTTAGGTGTAGCCCAACCTGCAGCTCTACAGATGTCTGTTAATGAGGCCCCATTCGCAAGAGCTGCCGAGGCAGCGACACCCCTGGTCGAGTGGGCTCTCACTCCCAGTGGGCAGGGTAGGCCTCTGGCCTGTTAGGCTGTACGGATCGCGTTCGCAAGCCAGTGGGAGATCCTCTGTTTGGAGACAGCTTTCCCCTTCTGCTGTCCTCCATAAAAGACAAAGAGCTGTTCCGAACGTCTGACTTTCGAAGGGCTGACTTTGTTCCATGTAAATGCGCAGGGCACGGACTGGGCATAACAAGGTCAGGTTGGGGTCATCTTCTTGAGAAGAAATAGCATGCAAGGTCACCACCTGATCTCTGAAGGGAGTGGTGGGGACCTTGGGCACGTATCCAGGCCGGGGTCTCAGGACAACGTGAGAATCTGCTGGTCCGAATTCTAGGCACGAACTGTTAACGGAGAGGGCTTGGAGGTCTCCCACTCTCTTGACAGAAGTGAGCGCAGTCAGGAGAGCCATCTTTAATGAGAGGGCGTCAAGTTCGACTGACTGAAGGGGCTCAAACGGATCTTGCTGTAGGCCCTGGAGAACCACAGCGAGATCCCAAGAAAGGGATAAGACGCGGCTGAGGAGGGTTCAATCTCCGGGCTCCTCTAAGAAACCTGATTATCAAATCGTGTTTCCTCACTGATCTGCCTGTAAGAGAGTGTTCACCACTGATGGTGAAAGGTCTCTGAAATCCTCCTGATCGCGTCCAGGGACCATAGGTGGAGGTTCCAAAGATCTGGGCGCGGGTGCCAGATTGTGCCCTTGCCCTGAGAAAGGAGGTCCTTCCTCAGAGGAATGCGCCAGGGAGGAGCTGATCTGTTCTTTGTCCTCCCTGACTTTGCACAGAGTCTGTGCAATGAGGCTCACTGGGGGAAACGCATACTTGAGCCGGTCCCTCGGCCAACTGTGTGCCAGTGCATCTATACCGAGGGGGGCCTCGGTTAGACCGTACCACAACTGGCAGTGGGTGGATTCCGGTGAGGCAAAGAGATCTACTTGTGCCTGGCCGAATCGATCCCAAATCAGCTGGACCGACTGGGGGTGGACCCTCCACTCGCCTCTAAGCGAAACCTGTCGTGACAGAGAATCGGCCATACGATTGGCTTCGCCCGGAATGTGAGTGGCACGTAGAGACTTGAGTCTGTGTTGGCTCCATAACAGGAGATGGCAGGCTAGTTGTGACATGCGAAAGGAGCGTACACCGCCCTGGTGGTTGATGTACTCCCATAGTCGCCGTGTTGTCTGACCGGACCAACACATGCTTGCCCTGAATCATAGGTCGGAACCTCCTCAGAGCTAGAAGCACTGCCAACAACTCTAGGCAATTGATGTGCCAATGCAGTCGGGGGCCTGTCCAGACCCCAGAAGCTGCCTGCCCGTTGCAGGTGGCACCCCAGCCTGTCTTGGAAGCATCTGTGGTGACAACGATGCGTCTGGACACTTGTTCCAAGGGTACTCCTGACCGCAGGAACACAATGTCTGTCCAAGGGCTGAGTGTCTCGCGACACGATGGTGTGATGCTCACATGAAACGTGCCCCGGTGCCAGGCCCATCTCGGGACTCGGGTACGAACCCAGTGTTGTAGTGGTCTCATGTGCATCAAACCCAGCGGCGTGACCGCGGCTGAGGATGCCATGTGCCCCAGGAGCCTCTGAACCTGTTTCAGGGGGACCGTAGATCTGCATCTGAGTGTTGCCACAAACCTCAGCACTGACTGTGCACGCTCTGGGGAGAGACGCGCAGACATACTGACCGAGTCCAGTTCTACACCGAGAAAAGAGATCCTCTGCACCGGGGAGAGTTTGCTCTTTTCCCAGTTGACCCGAAGTCCCAACTGAGCCAGATAATTGAGAACCATGTCCCTGTGAACGCAAACCCAATCCAAATGAGAATGTGCTTGAGGGTTAACATCTTGAACGGGAGCTTGAGTAGGGCCCGATTCAAAACCCTTGAAGTAGGGGCTGTAAAACCCTTTCTTCATTTCGGCTGAGGGGACAGTTTCTATCACATCCTTCGCCAGAAGGACTGCGATTTCCGCACGAAAAACCGCGGTGTTGCTGCCCTGAACTGAGGTAGTGAGAACACCACGGAACTTGGGCGGACGACGTGCAAACTGGATAGCATAGCCGAGCCGAATGGTCCTGAGGAGCCAGCGGGAAGGATTGGGGAGACTCCAAAAAAATCCAAAAAATTCTCTGCTAGGGGTCTCAAAGGAGTTACATCCGACGTACCAAGGCTGGAGGCCCTGTGGCTGGGAAAACGGCATGTGGCCGGAGGTGAGAAGCCCTGGAGACCACTGGCTGTTTTGCCCAGGGGGGTTCGTGCCGTGAGAGCTGAGCAGAGGATTCCCCTGTCTCAGAACATGAGGGAGCACAGTAGGTGTGTGACCGCATGTCCTGAATGAAGGAAACAGCATCCGACCGTCGTGTAGAGGGTCGAAGGTGCTGTGCATAATGCCCAGAGAAGAAGGAAATTGCTCTTTTATTGACTACTGACTATATTGACCGGGTGGCAGACAGCCGAGTTGAAGCCGAATCCAGCACTCGTCCCCTCGTCGAGTATTGACCAGGACAGGTCAAACGATCCCTCCTCCCTGGGCTGCCCATCTCAGGAATGCTTTGAAGCCTGACAAGGGTTCTTAGTAGCCTGAGGACGAGCTGGCGGTGCCATCTTCCTATAAGTACTGGACCGTTGGGCGGGTCTAGCTACAGGACTGGCAGGTTGCGGGGCCTGAGCTGCTCTCGTAGGGGGCCTCCCTCGGCGTGGAGCAGGCAGGATGTGCTTAATCCTCTGGGGTCTGAGGGTGTTTTGGGGCCCTGGAGAAGTTTTGACATGCCCTGACATTTGTGCTTTTTTCAGTATCTTAAAAACATATTAATGGCTAAAGTCTGATTACATTCTAATCAGCACAAACTGGGCTACAATAATATGCAAGCAACATTAAAATACATGTTTGTGTTTGTGAGAAAACAACGTTTATGCTAGTGAAAAAAACTAAAATCTTTAAGTCACTGAAATAAGACCATGAAACACATACAGAACATTAGTCCACAAGACTTTTGAGAACTGGATGCGGTAGTCTAGAGTTTTTTCTACAAAATGATGTGAAAATCATCTCATTCACGCGTTTACAGAAAACAATATATTGATTTAAATTTTCTAAGACATGTTTTGTGACTGAAAGGGAGTATGCGAGGGAGTGACAACGGCCATGAATATTGAGTGATCTACACCTGAGAGACAAAAGGCCCTCCTCTAATGGCCCATCAATGAGACTGTGACTGTCAGGTAGAAACAGTGAGAGATTCAAAGAATGGAGTTGTAGACTATTTGTATTTTATTTACAACACAGTATCATCAAAACATACATAATGAAGGTCAAAAGCACATTATTGACTACACTGATCTAACCATAGAGACGTGAACAGACCTTGTGCCATTCCTGAAAACTGTTTTCTAGATTCTGTTCAACAAGTGAAACAAGTAAATTATACCTCATATTTAAGTGATTGCTGCTTCTTTCCATGGATTTAAGAAACAAAACTCAGTAGTCCAGGACATTGTCTTACAATAAAAAAACAGTGTAGTTGAACATTTGATGTTGGTATAGCACTCTTCATGTAGCCTTCATCTGTGGTGCAGGAATCAGATCACTAGACAAAAAAAGAAAAAAAACAAAAACAACTGTGAGCATGTTAATATCAGGAGCATCTGTAATATATACATATAGTATGATTTTGTAGTCATAGACTCACACAAGCTTTATACGATCTTTAAAAAATGGCATTTTATATCTGAGAAACTAATTATTATTCTTTAGCACGTTAAACACCTATTCATGAACAAAGTATTAATAATAAACTAATATTATCCTATTGTTATACGATAGATAGATAAATAAATAAATAAATAAATAAATATGAATTTATAATCATAAACACAAGCATGCTTTATATGTAGTATACAATACAAAACCATTTCATGTCTGGGTGTAACGATGACGCTGAGGCGGCGTTAGAATCCATTTGCGGAAGTTTATTGCAAACAACAGAAAACATACACGTGTAGCCAGGCAGTGGGTCGATAACCAGAAAGCAGTCCAATCTTACAACAGTCCAGGGGTAATCCGTAAACGTAGTGATAAACCAGGCAGAATAGTCAAACCGTAATAGCAGTCCACACAGGCAAACAATCCAATAAGGGAAATCTAAGAAAACAGTAGTCAGAAAACAAGGCAAAATCATACACGTGTAAGCAAAATAGGGTAATCAGAAAAACACTCGGTAAGGCAGGTTAACTGGCAATACTTCGCAGTGAGTGAGCACATGGTGAGTCCTTAAATACTGCCAAACAGGAAGTGACAGTAGAAGCAGCAGAGGGAGCGTGCAGTCAGTACTCGGGAGATGGCTCCCTCTGCTGGCGTGGCATTACAGTACCCCTCCCTCTAGGAGCGACTCCTGGAGCTCGGCGAGGTCGTCCCCGTGGTCGTGGTGCTGGACGGTCGGGTCTGGCTCGATGAAACTCCTCCGTGAGGGACGGATCCAGTATGTCGTTGGCGGCTACCCATGACCTCTCCTCAGGTCCATAGCCCTCCCAGTCCACCAAATATTGGAGCTGACCCCCTCTGCGCCGAGAGTCCAGCAACTCCTTCACCTTGTAAGCAGGTGAGCCGTCCACATCCAAGGGTGGCGGCGGTTCTGGGGCCATCTGGCCGGGGTCAGCCTCCGGGTGGACCGGTTTTAGGAGCGACACATGGAAGGAGGGAGAGATGCGATAGTTAGGAGGAAGCTCAAGCTGGTATGTAACTTCATTTATACGTTTAAGTATTTTAAATGGTCCAACATACCTTGGGCTGAGCTTCCTGCTGGGCAGCCGCAGCTTGATGTCCCGTGTTGAGAGCCAGACCCGCTGTCCAGGTTGGTAGGGAGGGTGCGGAAGGCGGCGCCTGTTGGCCTGAATCTCCTGATTCCTTACGGCCCGCTGGAGGCGCACATGAGCACTATCCCACACCCTCTCACTACGCTTAATCCAGTCATCGACAGCCGGTACCGAAGAGGGTTCACCTGACCACGGGAACATGGGGGGCTGAAACCCCAGGACACACTGAAAGGGGGTGAGGCCTGTAGAGGAATGGGTGAGTGAGTTTTGGGCATATTCGGCCCAAGGAAGGAACTCTGACCATCTGTGCTGCTCTCTGCTGCAGTATGAACGGAGATATCGACCGATCTCTTGATTTAGTCTCTCCACCTGTCCATTACTTTGCGGATGGTATCCTGAGGTGAGGCTGACATTGATGTCAAGTTGCTTACAGAAGGCTTTCCAGACTTGTGAAGTGAACTGAGCACCTCTGTCACTGACGATATCCTCAGGTAGACCATACACTCGGAAGACATGGTTGAAGAGAGCTAGGGCTGTTTCCATGGCTGTGGGTAAGGCTTTTAGAGGGATGAGACGGCAGGATTTGGAGAAGCGGTCGATGATTACCAGTATGGTTGTGGATTCTTGGGAGGATGGCAGATCTGTGACAAAATCTATGGACAGATGGGACCAGGGTCGTTGTGGAATGGGTAATGGTTGCAGCAATCCTGAAGGCAGTTCTTTGGGGGTCTTAGACTGTGCACAGATTTGACAAGACTTGACGAAGGTAGAGGTGTCAGCAGTCATTGAGGGCCACCAGAACAAGTTCTTCACCAGATGTAAAGTTCGAGATATACCTGGGTGTCCTGCACTAAGCGAGGTATGGACCCATTGCAGAACTTGTTGACGCATGTCTTGTGGTACATAGAGCTTATTGGGTGGACATTGTGGTGGTGGAGGGTCCTGCTCGTGCCTTCGCTGAATTTCTTCCATAATGTCCCATGAGATGGGCGCTAGTATGACGGTGGGTGGAAGAATGGGTTCTGGTGGAAGGAGATCCATGTGTGGATCATGTTGCCGGGAGAGAGCGTCCGCCTTGCTATTTTTACTTCCTGGTCGATAAGTGACTGTAAAGTTGAAACGAGTGAAGAAAAGGGCCCAACGTGCCTGGCGTGGATTCAGCCTCTTAGCACCCTTGATGTACTCGAGATTCTTGTGGTCCGTGATAACTTGAAATGGGTGTTTGGCGCCCTCAAGCCAATGCCGCCACTCCTCAATGGCTGCTTTCATGGATAAAAGTTCCTTGTTACCCACGTCATAATTTCGTTCTGCACTGGTGAGTTTTCTGGAATAGAAGGCGCAGGGATGAAGTTTGCCTGGCTGACCGTGACGTTGAGACAGAACGGCTCCGATACCGCAGTCCGATGCATCCACCTCCACGACGAATGGCAGCTCCGGGTCTGGATGTTTCAAGATGGGGGCGGTAGTGAAGCTTGCCTTGAGGGTAGCGAATGCACGTTCTGCGCCTTCGGTCCAACTGAGTTTCTTGGGTTTATTCTTGAGCAGAGAAGTTAGAGGAGCAGCAATGGTACTATAATTACGGATGAATCGGCGATAGAAGTTGGCAAAGCCCAGGAATCTTTGTAACTCCTTGACGGTCGATGGTTGAGACCATTCCGTGACTGCCTGGATTTTACTCGGATCCATTTTGACCCCCTGGTGACTGACTTGATATCCAAGGAAGGATGTTTGGTGGACATGAAACTCACACTTTTCCGCTTTGACATATAGTTGATGTTCCAGAAGGCGAGATAGTACAGCACGTACGTGGGAGATGTGTTCTGCTTCTGACTTGGAAAAGATGAGGATGTCGTCAATGTAGGCAATTACGAATTTGTTCATAAAGTCTTTAAGTATCTCGTTTATGAAGGACTGGAAGACAGCTGGGGCGTTGGCTAACCCGTATGGCATTACCTGGTATTCGTAGTGCCCCCTAGTGGTGAGGAATGCAGTCTTCCATTCGTCCCCCTCCTTGATCCTGATGAGGTTGTAGGCACTCCGTAAATCAAGTTTCGAGTAAATGGTGGCTTCCCGTAGTTGTTCTAGAGCCGGGGGAACTAGAGGCAGAGGGTACCGGAACTTTACCGTAACATTGTTAAGTCCACGATAATCAATGCATGGTCTCAACCCACCATCCTTCTTGCTCACGAAGAAGAACCCCGCTGCAGCAGGGGATGTAGATACCCGGATGAATCCTGATTCAAGTGCCTCCTCAATGTAGTCCTCCATAGCTTGATCCTCCATCCGAGACAGCGGATAAACTTTACTTTTAGGTGGCATGGCGTTGGGCAGTAGATCGATTGCACAGTCCCAGTGACGGTGTGGAGGTAACTGCGTGGCTTTTGATTTGCTGAAGACCTCAGATAAATTCTGGTAGTGATTGGGAATAGTGATTTTTACCTGGGTATCAGGGCTCTCGACGCTTGTGGTGAGACATGGTTGAGGTTGAGCGAGAAGACAGTTTTCCATGCAGAATTGTGACCAGTGAGTTAGCTCCCCCTGGAACCAGGAGATATCAGGATCATGGATGGATAGCCAGGGGAACCCGAGGATGACCTGGTACTTAGGTGAATCGACCACATACAAAGTGATATCCTCATGATGCAGTAATCCAATCTGTAGTGTTACGGTTCTGGTTTGATGGTGGATGCCGTGGTCGATGAGGGTGTCGTTGATGGCTTTAATCTGGATGGGTGGTATGCATGGTTGAGTCGGGATATTATATTTCTGGACGATGTTCTTGTTGATGAGATTCAGTGCAGCCCCAGAGTCAATCATCGCTGTAAGATCAAGATTGAGAGTATCAGTTCTTATGGTAACCGGCAATGTCAGAGATTTATACTGTAATGACGTGAGATCTTTGATATTTACCCCTGATGAATTCTTGGACTTCAGGGAACATCCACTACTACGGTGGCCTGGTCCACCGCAGTAAAAGCACAGGTGGTTTAGACGACGTCTAATCCGTTCATCCTCAGATAACCGTGAAGCGTTGAGTTGCATGGGTTCGGACGGTGGTTGTTCCGTTGCATGATCACAGGTTGATGACATATGCCGGTTGCTTTTGCTTGAGTGTTGCTTGGGTGACTGCCTCATGAGATTGTCGATCTTGATAGTGAGGTTGATGAGTTCGGAAAATGATGAATTCTCTCGTCGGCAGGCCAGCTCGGTTTGCAGGTCGATATGCAAGCTGTTGTAGAAGATAGCTTTAAGAGAAACATCATTCCATCCACTCTGAGCCGCCAGAGTACGAAACTCAATTGCATACTCCACTGCTGTACGGTTATCCTGTTTAGCATGAATGAGTTGTGTCGAAATATCCCTGCCCCCTGCGGGATATTCGAACACTTCTTGAATCTGTAGCAGGAAATACTCGACAGATTTCTTGAGTTGAGAGTCGGCATCCCATACAGCTGAAGCCCAGTCCAAAGCTCTCCCTGTGAGCAGAGTCATCAAGAACGCACATCTCTTCTCCTCAGATTCAAAACGGTCTTGTTGATATTCGAAATACAGCTTCACTTGACGAACAAAACCTTTGCATTGCTCAGCCGTACCGTCAAACTTGTTAGGAAGAGCGAAGCTTACCGTTGAAGGCATGGGAGGAGGCAGAGATCGTACGTAGTGCGTCAGGTGTTCGTTGACGGACTGTAGCTTAGCGAGTTGCTCCTGATAACTCTTTAACAACTCGCTCTGGTAAGCGAATGCTGCTTGCAAGTTGGAGACCTCTGCTGGATTCAGGGTAGGCAAAGTATTCTGTAACGATGATGCTGAGGCGGCGTTAGAATCCATTTGCGGAAGTTTATTGCAAACAACAGAAAACATACACGTGTAGCCAGGCAGTGGGTCGATAACCAGAAAGCAGTCCAATCTTACAACAGTCCAGGGGTAATCCGTAAACGTAGTGATAAACCAGGCAGAATAGTCAAACCGTAATAGCAGTCCACACAGGCAAACAATCCAATAAGGGAAATCCAAGAAAACGGTAATCAGAAAACAAGGCAAAATCATACACGTGTAAGCAAAATAGGGTAATCAGAAAAACGCTCGGTAAGGCAGGTTAACTGGCAATACTTCGCAGTGAGTGAGCACATGGTGAGTCCTTAAATACTGCCAAACAGGAAGTGACAGTAGAAGCAGCAGAGGGAGCGTGCAGTCAGTACTCGGGAGATGGCTCCCTCTGCTGGCGTGGCATTACACTGGGAAACTAATTTACTATTGATAAGCACGTCATAAACATCTATTCGTGAACAGAGTATATGACAGTAGTTTTGTCTAAACAATCTTAGACTCTATCATTTAGTGTTACAGTGTAAACACTATTACTTTTATATCACATCATTTTTATTTTATAGAACATTAAAAGCATCCTGGCGTCGTCAAACATTTCAATGCAATGAAATGAAATAACGTTTCACTTTAACGTAAGTAGGCTAATAAAAGAAAGACTTATTCTTTCGGTGGATCTCGCCGTGCGTCTCATCGCGCTCTTCCTCTGAGGGAAATATGAATCTTTCTCCTCAAAGCGCGTCTTCTTCCAGTCACAAGATGCAGTAGTCGAGATGAACAATGTGAAGTCTTCCGCTTTGTTTCCGTTGATGTGGGCGGTTCGCCGCGCGCGCCTCCACGTGGCTGATTATAATAACAAACCAAAAGCAGCTCGTGGGCGTGATCAAATTAAAAATAATTAGGTCTGACGAGAAAGACTGGACATGGAGTTGGTTTCATACAGATTACTTTAACACATGATATTTGTTTTCGATAAGACTTACTCCATTTAAAAGTAGACATATCAGGCTTTCTATAGATATCTCTCTCATGTCTCTGTGTGGAGTATTCGCTGAGTTTTAGTTCATTTTAGTGACGCATTTCTTAATGACGATCTCAGAGAACAACGCAGCAGACTGCATACCCTGTTTGTTTGCTTTATTTCACAAAACCACAGAGTGTTGTTGTTATTATGAGTGTACACAAATAAAAGTGAATTCCTTACAGATTCCATTGATGTATTGCTCTTATCTGTACGATCAAAAATGACGGAGTAATTGAAGTTCTTTTTGGCGTTATCAGAAAAACGGCCACAAACCGCGCCGGCGCGTTTTTCGACCCCAGAGGGTTAATGGTCTCCGTCTGTTGCTTCACCACGGAGAATTGCTGGGCAAACTCCTCCACGGTTTCACCAAAGAGACCAGCCTGGGAAATGGGAGCGTCAAGAAAGCGAACTTTCTCGGCATTTCACATTTCGGCCAGGTTTAGCCACAGGTGGCACTCCTGGACCACCATAGTGGACATTGCCCTTCCCAGAGCCTGCGCCATGACCGTCGTAGCTCGTAGAGCATAATTGGTCGCTGAGCGCAGTTCCTGCAGCAACTCTGGGTCGGGAACACCCTCGTGCAGGTCTTGGGCAGCCCCTCCAAGAGGCGGCGTTTTGCGGGCACAAGTGCATCGCAACTGCTCTCTCCACACTGTTAAGCGTCGTGGTTTTTACTTGCTCCAAAAGCGCTCCAGCATCGCTCCATCGCTCCAGCAGTACAATTCATGACAACGACCCATAATATAACTGCATATTTAGCAAGAATTCAGATGTTAAACAGCCTGTTTAGCTAGCTTGATAAAGATGGATAACTCAAATAAGAAAGAATGTGAACACTAGAATGACGGCAATGGACATGAGCAGAAATGAATTAGTTTGTTCTTTCAAGATACTGAATATTTTCAAGTGAAAGTGTGATTTAAATAAGTACAATACTTATTCACACGCAAACAAACGTAAACTTACTGTGGTACTTCATCTGTATCCGATTTCGAATTTTTTTTTGTTTTATTTCTTGTTTTGTTTCTGTGATTTTTAATTTTTTAATATACGTTATGAATAGAACTGTGGCATTTCAAACATACTGAAATAGTTTCGACACAGCGTGGTGTTTCTGATATCAGTGAGCGAGGAGTGGAGTGGAGTGGAGTGGAGCGGGAAACGGTGAACCCGGAGCGGAGCTGCAGTGGAGCGGTTATTAAATCCTCGGAGCACGGAAGGGAAATTGTTGTTGCTCCACTCTGCTACTCTGGTTGTCAATGGGACTGTGGATGGAAATAGTGACCATAAGAATGAAGCAGGGCATTCTGCTGTTACTGTTAACAGAATTTCTGTCATTAAAGTGGAGGAGATTCTTAACGATCAGTTCAATCATGGTTTCAGCGAAAAGACTGCTGATAAAAGGGGGCTGTCCAGGACTCATGTGGATTTTTTTCGGTTACCATGTTGGTACTTGTGACTACTTGTGTCTTCTCCAAATGTCACTCGCTATGCATCAGTGCAAACTGTGCTGAGAGTCAGTCACTTTATCCAATGCAAAGTCAAGTTCAAGACTGTACTGAAGCAAAGGTGGATCAGGAAGAGGTTAAGTCACAAGGGGAGATGAAGGAGAAGAATTTTAATGTGCCAAATAAAAAAGGTGTTTGATGGATGCCATTTTGACAAGTCTCTTTTTGAAACCCAGATTCAAGATATACAGGAACACTGCCTGTTTGTCAGAGAAATAGTTCAAGAATCAGTTGTAGAATCAGAAACTTCTCACCGAAAATGCAAGAAAAAAGTGGTTAAGCAACAAAGATGAACTCACAATCAGGTTGTACATGATGTGCAACTGCTTGAAGATGAAGACTTTCTAAAGTCAGATGTGCTGTTAAATAAAAGAACTGAATCAAGGTTCAGAGATTGAGACAAAAGATGTAGGTCCAGAGCTTAATTGCATCCATGTACCATGAATGTAAAGCTGAAAGGCAAATGCAGGAAGATTATCAGGCACTATGTACAAAGGAACACAATGTTAATAATGGTGATCTAGATATCAAAGGAGATCTTAAAGTAACTGCTGTCATCCTGCAAGGTGTGTTAAATCTCACCAATTACTTTATGGCTTATTTCAGTGGAAACGATTGGAAGTGTCATTTGTGTGGATTTGTAAGTTGTGGAGTCTACTGAACAAGCTGCCCTTCAAAGAGAAGGAATTACTTGCACTGAGTGTCCACCATAGACACAAATAAAGCAGTTCAAAGTAATTTGGAGTAAACCATTTGTTGTTGAATCATTGATTTGAAGTTGAAATGGTCATTTGATTGGGTACTGAAAATTCTACCTGATGATAAAGATTTGGTATACAGTACAGACTAAAACCCAAAAGTAGTATTCTGGATTGACCTGTAAGGTTGTGTTTATTGGAGGTAAATGATTTATACTCATGTGATTTTTTTTTTTTTTTTTCAATTTATGATTACAGAAACAGTTTTATGAATTTTATCAAACATTTGTACCTGCTGCCTTGTTATGGCTCCTTTGTATATATTTTGTGTAATTGTTATGTCTTCCTGTCATAAGCAATTAAGGGGCCAGTGTGTAGGAGCAGATTTAATACAATTATATAATTGTCCACTGGGTGACAGTGTGACACAGTATAATTGCAGCACCAGTGTATGAGTCAGGTGTGTACATGTTGCTAATTAGGAGGCACACAGTTTTTGACCGTGCGGCAGAGTAGCGTGTAAGATGGACTGTGATTGT
This sequence comes from Labeo rohita, assembly GCF_022985175.1. Classification (NCBI taxonomy): domain Eukaryota; kingdom Metazoa; phylum Chordata; class Actinopteri; order Cypriniformes; family Cyprinidae; genus Labeo; species Labeo rohita. The sequence goes on along the minus strand of NC_066877.1, from coordinate 188,363 downwards.
ATGCTGTGTCTTCAAGGTATGGACTTTAATTGTAAAGATTGTAAAGATTTATGAACGAGAAATACAGCAAGTTGTTTTGAGACATTTCGTTATTTCGCCAACGTACATTTCGTTGGCTGCCACGCCAGAGCCACCGCACAAGATGGCTGCCACGCCAGAGCCACCGCACAAGATGGCTGCCACGCCAGAGCCACCGCACAAGATGGCCACCGTCTCCAAGCCACTCCACAAGATGGCCGCCATTCCTGAACCTGTGGTCAGCACCCGGATGCCACCTGTGGTCATGATGGCCCACGTGCTGGACACACCTCTAGTGACGGTATGGGCAGTTAAAATGGCGCTCCTTCATGCTGCGGCGGCTACCCCAGAGTCAAGTCAAGACACAGAGTCAGGCCAAGTCACAGCTGTTCCCCACGAGTCAAGCCAAGTCACACCTGTTCTTCACGAGTCAAGTCATGTTACAGCTGTTGTTCCTGAGCCAAGCCATGTTGTTCAGGAGTCAAGTCCCGTTACAACGGATCCTCATGAGCCAAGCCAAGCTGCTGCTGTTTTTCCAGAGCCAAGTCAAGCTTCAGCCGCTGCTCCAGAGTCAAGTCAGGCTACGGCTGTAGCTTCCAGGTCCAGTCAAGCTTCCAAGTCCAGTCAAGCTTCCAAGTCCAGTCAAGCTTCCAAGTCCAGCAACGTCAAGGCTGTTGTTCCTGAGCCAAGTGAAGTCATTGTTAATCTTCACAAGCCAAGTGAAGTCAGGGGCGTTCCTCCTGAGTCAAGCAAAGCCACAGCCGTGGTTCCGGAGTCAAGTAAAGTCAATGATCCTCACAAGTCAGGTCAAGTCACCGTTGATCCTCATAGGCCAAGTCAAATCACCGCTGATCTCCAAGAGTCAAGTCAGTTCACTACTGAGCTTCACGAATCAAGTCAGGTCACGGCCAATCTCCACGAACTGGTCACAAGCCTGCCCCAGAGCTCCCGTCTGGTCACAAGCCTGCTCTAGAGCTCCCCTCGGTCGGAGAAGTCGCGCCAATACCTCCTGAGGTGTCAGCTACGGCTGTAGATCCTCCCTTGGAGGTGGCGTCCCCTTACAAGCTCTCTGCTTCTCCCCCTATTCTGTTTGCCTCCTCTATCTCTGCTTTCCCCAGGTTCCAGACTATGATGCGGGTTCCTGTTCCACCTCAAAGGGCTGCTTCCTGTCTACCTCCTCTGTCCCTTCCCAGACCGAGACACGGATTCCTGTTCCGCCCGGAGGGCTGCTGCGCCTCCCCACCTCCCCCTAGGGCTCCTGCTCCGCCTCCCTGTTCCGCCCTGGAGGGCTGCTCCTGCGCCTGCTCCACCCTGAGGGCTCCTGCGCCTCTGCTGCTCCTGCGCCTCCTGCTCCTCCGCCCTGGAGGGCTCCTGCGCTTCCTGCTCCGTCTCCGGCTCCGCCCTGGAGGGCCTTTGCCCAGCCAATTCTGCCTCAGTCTCCTGGCCCCCCCACCGCTCCCCTGGACTGTTTTTTCTGCTTATTCGGTTGGAGCGTCTGGAAGCCGCTCCTTGGGGGCGGGGGGGGCTATGTCACGGATCTGGTCGGTGTTTTGCGGACTATCCACCACCAGATGTCACTCTCACCTTTTCATGCTCTCTGACTGTTGCTTTGCATTTTGGACTGCATCTCCCATCCTCCACCGCGCTGATTGCGTCAGCCCCCGTGACCAATCAGGCGCTCTATAAAACCCCGGACTTCCTTGTACACTGCACGGAGTGTTGTATCGTTGTTATTTTGTCTATGTTTCCTAGTTTCCTAGTTTCCTAAGTTCCCTAGTTGGTATTCGCGCCTGGTTTATCGTGTTCGACTCATCGCCGCCTGCCATTTGGACTCTCGCTCTGGTTATTGGACTAATCTCTCTCGGATCGCCCCTATGGATTATGCTCGCTACTGTTTTGACCTGTTTTGCCTGCCTGACCATGTATCTGTCTCATCCTTCTAATAAAAGCTTGCACGTGGATCCGCTCGCCTCTCGTCTCTCACTCCCTGTAACACACGTCAGATATGAAAATCACCACAAAGTGCATGACATCAGAAACACGCTGCGAAATCGAATAGGCCATCATTTAAAGAAGAGCAAAGTGTTAATTATACATGGCAAATAAAATACAGTCATTAATAAAAAAATAACTTCTTGCCACTGATTTTATAGAAAAGTTGGATTGATCAGGCACAACACCACTTGTTCTTCACGTGTCATCGACAAGCATACAAAAGTGCTCAAAAACAAAAACGCGCTGCAGTCAATTATGAAAAATTATTACTAAATACCAGGAATGTTAGATTCAATGAACACATAAACTTCTTAGTTAGATCAACAAAATACTGCACGTTTTTAACATTTAAAGAACAAATTTGTTGAATCAACTTAGTATAATGCATGAACACTTCCAATGAAAATATCTATATTATATAATATATATTATTCCAGTGAATAATATAATAGTTTAATTTACTGTTTTATGTTTATTAGGAGGACTTTTTTGAAAGTTGGCTTTTTTTTTTTTTTTTTTTTTTTTTTTTTTTTTGAAAATTCTTTTTAAGTTTTCTACACTGGCACAAAAATTCCAATACAAATTTTAACATATGTAATACAAATAATTTTTAAACAATGAATTTTAACATTTGTAATGATATATGGGAAAGAAAAAGAAGAGAAAGAATAAATAATAAATATTGAATAAATAAAAGCTGGCCAAGAGGAAGGTAAGCATGATTTATTATCCATATCACACCATTCTATTGACCCCTCTTGCATTCCAAATTAAAGTGCTCTTATATTACATGCCCACTAATACAGCTGAAAATGAGGTAGACCCATCTCTCCTTTTGGTTTAATCCTCTGTAAATATATCTTGTTGATTTTAGGATTCTCTTAGTTCCAAATAAACTGGGTAATGAAAGTAGGCTTTTTTTACAGTGTGGATTTTAATTTTAAAAACACCTAATATTTTGTACATCTTGTCTTGAAATGTGGGTTAGGGTTAGTTAATAATGGCTTTGTTAATAACAATGTTTTGTTGTTTTGTTTTAAGTGGTGGTGTCTTCAGAAAACCCGTATATCCGAGACACCCACTGCACTTGTAAAGCAGGATTGGGGCACTGTAACCATTTACTGGGACTACTTTACACACTGGCTCACTACCTAAAAATGGGGCATAAATCTGTAGCACCAAGAACAAGTAAACCTCTTTGCCTCAAACATGGCATGTGCCATCAAGAACATTAGAACTAAAGCCAAAGCCAATTAGCACAGTATCAGTTTCCAAAGTAAAACCACCAAATAGTAGTACCCACAGAGTAAACTGCACAAGTGTGGGAATTCTCCCAAATGTTTACTGCCCAGTCCCTGTCCCATTGCCCTGTGGTGAGTTTAAAGAGAATCTGAGGAAAAATTAAAAAAAACCTCAGGCAGCAAAAGCCACGGCTAAATTATTAACCGCCAGTAACCAACAAAAAAAACTCACTGGAAACAAATTGTTTCCCGGTGGTTTAATAATTAATCATCATGGTCTTACAGCAGATCCTGTCCACGGTCTTCTTGAGATCAAATGCCCAAACAAAGACTGCTTCAAAAACTGCTTATATTTGACAAATGCTACAGGGAACTACACTCTAAAAAAAGACCTATGAGTACTACTACTACCAACTATTGTTGGACAAATGGAGATTAGATCATCAGCTAAAACCAGATTATTATGTTACTTTAAAGGAGTGTACCCCCCAAGATTACTGTTATAAACATTAGCCATGTCTAAATGTTAGAGGGGGAGGTGTTGCTACAGTTTATAGCAATATCTTTAGTATTTTTCAGAGATTGACTTTCAAATATAATTCGTTTGAAGTAATGGTGCATCATATAACGTTATCCAGAGAAACAAGTGTTAATGATAAATTCCCTGTGATGTTTGTGCTGGCTACTGTATACAGGCCACCAGGGCACAATACGGACTTTAGTAAAGAATTTGCTGAGTTAGTGATGGCTGCAGATAAAGTCATAATTGTTGGTGATTTTAATATGCATATTGATAATGAAAAGATTAATAGGGATCAACATTTATAGACATTCTAAACTTGTTAAATCATCTAAACTGACAACCTGTATGTTAGACCCTATTCCATCTAAACTACTAAAAGAGGTGATTCCGGAAGTAGTAGAGCCTCTTCTGAATATTATTAATTCGTCATTGTCATTAGAATACGTCCCAAAAACCTTCAAACTGGCTTTTATTAAGCCTCTCATTGAAAAACCACAACTTGATCCAAAGAATTAATTAATTACAGGCCAATCTCAAATCTCCCTTTTCTGTCAAAGGTACTAGAAAAGATAGTATCATCATAATTATGTGACTAGGGGGTCCTCCAGGACAGGTTTGAAAACCACTGTACTAGAAAATTATGCTGGCAATAGAGGAAGTGCACTGGCATTGTTCAAATCGTACTTATCTAACCGTGGCAGTTGATGAAGAGGTATCATACCGATCACAAGTGCAGTATGGAGTACCCCAAGGCTCAGTACTGGGACTGTTACTTTTCACACTTTAAATGTTACCTTTGGGAGATATCATCAGGAAACATGATGTTAGCGTTCACTGTTATGCTGTTATGATGATACTCTATGCTGATGATGAGCTCTATATTTCTTCATGACCTGATGAAACATAGCCATTTGAAAATGCATCGGAATGCATAGTTGATATAAAAAACTGGATGACCAGTAATTTCTTACTGTTAAATTCTAAACAAACAAACAAACAAACAAACAAACAAAAAAACAGAGGTGTTAATTATCGGACCAAAACCTAGAACACTGTCTAATACTTGATGGCTGCTTTGTAAATTCTATGTCATCAGTTAGGAACCTAGGCATGCTATTTGATAGCAATATTTCCTTTAAAAGAAAATGTGTCTAGCATTTGTAAAACTGCATTTTTCCATCTTAAAAATATATCTAAATTGGAGCTATGCTCTCAATGTCAAATGCATGAAACTTTAATTTACGCAGTCATGACTTATTGTTTATGTAATGCTTTGTAATTATTGTAATGCTTTATTGGGTAGATGCTCTGCGTGTTTAATAAACAAGCTCCAGCTGGTTCAAAAAGCAGCAGCTAAAGTTCTTTCTAGAACCAGGAAGTATGACAATATCAGCATGTTGGTGGTGACAGAATTACAAAGGGGCAAGATGTGTTTAATGGCCTCTATCTGCTTCTGGACTGAGAACTGCTGGGTGAAGTCCTCAACAGTGTCTCTGAAGAAGCCTGCCTGGGAGATGGGAGCAAACTGATTTTGTCTGCGTCCTGCATCTCAGCCAGGTACAGCCACAGATGGTGTTCCTGCACTACCAAAGCTGACATCACCTGACTGACACTTGCTCTTTTAGAGAAAATGATCCTTTAGCTGGAGTGCCCAGGGGATGGAACTCTGCACCTAACTGTGCAAGGCTGAGGCGAACACAATGTTTAATATGCACATAGAACACAGAAGAAACATTTCAGAGACTGAAAAGGTAATTGTAGCAATGAAGCGTTTAGCTCTGAAGAAATTGCTTAATGGGCCTTATTCATGAAACACAAGCAAAATTAATGTGTGTAAATCGCTCGTAAAGCTGTTCCGACGTAAATTTTTAGATTCATGAAATTCCAAATATATCTTCCAAATGTTAGTTGGTACACCAAAAATGTATACCTGTTTCCAGCCCTGCGTAAATAGTGCACCAAGCATCCGAACGATTTGCTCATTGATGGCGATACATTTTAATAAACTATTTACCCTATATAATCACGTATGTATTGCACAGCATTTTTCTAAAATAATATACAGTAATTATATACACTAGTATTTTTAGAGACCGTGCAGACTTACTTGCAGAGAATGATGACTGGTTGGTTAGTCGTTTCAGACTACCCAGACCACTGGAATGAACGCAGCATGAAGATGAAGGTCAAAGATAAATTCTTTAATTTAATCCACATGTAAATCCACACAAGTATATCCACAACAGGAAGGTAAAATTCACATATACATTGACAAGCCCGGACACAAAACATAGAACTCTAACAACTTATAAAGGGAGACTAATGATACACAGACAGGTGATGGTGATTAACTAATAATGACTTAACGAGGACAGGAACAACCATATATGGACACATGAGGAAAAAACCAACAGAAAAGTCCAAAGGGGTGTGACAGTTCTCCCCCCTCCCGGAAGGCATGACCTCGCGCCGTAGAGAAAAACAAAAAAGGAACGGATGGGACTTACAAAGATGGACAAAGGAGTAGACGTGGGATGGAAACAGGAAGTCAGTGCAGGAGGAGGCTCTGACGGAGGATGGACTCCCGGGAGGAGGACAACAAACAAAGCCCACGGTGGTGACAATGGAGGGAGGAGCCAGGGTGGAGAGAGAAAGGACCCGGAGCAGGAGGAACCAGGCGAGACCCAGGCCGGAGGAAGGGCTGACGACTCCAGGGGGCCGGCCAACGGTGGCGGAGCAAGTGGAGGTGGAGCCCGAGGTGGAGACAGAGCTGATGAGTCCAGGTGACATTGAGGATCCGGAGGGCCAAAGCAGATTCCAAGGCTCCGGAGACTGAGGCGGAGCAAGTGGAGGTGGAGCCTGAGGCGGAGACAGGTCCGCGGTGAAGCCGGAGCGACAGAGGACTGAGGTGGAGCTGGAGCCCAATGGAGCCGGTGGGACGGAGCAACAAGGCACCGCCGGAGGAGTGGAGTCCTGAGGTGATGGCGGGTCGACGACCGACCAAGGCGGAGCCGGAGGGATGAGGGAGCCCGGTGGAGCTGGTGGAGCAGGTGGGCCAAAGGACGAGTCCAGGTCTTGGAGGCGGTGTCGAGGGAGATGAGGAACTTCCCCGGACAGCTGAGCTCGTGTAGCGGTGTTAAGTCTAGTGTGGTAGAATGAGCAGAGGCAGCTGTCCGGGTAATGTGTTAAGTTGGCTAGAAACACAAAGTCCGTGGTGTGGTCCTCGAGAGAGCGGTCCCCCTGCTCCAGCAGGAGGACGAGGACGGCCGGGTCATCCATGAAAGAAAGATAAAACAAAAACGGACAAAAAAGGCATAACAAAAACGTGGGGTAAACACGCTGCTTACCTTTTTAACGGTCCTGTCTTCTGTCATGTAACGTGCGCTGAATGAATGCAGCACAAAGATGAAGGTCAAAGATAAAGTCTTTAATATAATCCACACGTTAATCCACAACAGGAAGGTAAAACTCACGTATACATTGAGACCGACCACAAAGCATAGAACTCAAACAACTTATAAATGGAGGCTAATAATACACAGACAGGTGATGGTGATTAACTAATAATGACTTGACGAGGACAGGAACAGGAACAACCATACATGGACACATGAGGGGAAAAACCAACACAAAAGTCCAAAGGAGTGTGACACTGAGAAATTTTTCTTTTTCATTCGCTTTTGAGATGTGTTGACATGTTGAAATCCTTATTTTCGTTTCATAAAATGATGCCCATATATAGCTGTCAGTCGGAATTCATAAGTGGGGCTTATGCTAATTGTGAATGAGTGTGCATGTGTGCCCCTTTTGAAAACAGAGATGGGAAGTAATGAAGTACAAATACTTCCTTACCGTACTTAAGTAGATTTTTCTGGTATCAGTACTTTATTTCACTATTTATTTTTCTCACTACTTTTTACTTTTGCTCCTTACATTTTTACACAGATATCTGTATTTTCTACGTTCCTACATTTTCAAACCAGGCTCGTTATTTTAGTTTTAATCAGCATTTGGTGGATCGCCATTCGATAACAAATCTCTATAAAATCATGGATTGGTTAGTCTTGACTGGCAACGCGATTCGGCTTGCACGCGCTCCGTGTCTCCACCAAACGGTGGAGCGCCCGGGTGGATTATAGAGGCAAAACTACTGACCTGTTCAGGACTACAAGTGCAGATTAGTTTATTCTGTAAACAGGCTGCTAAGCGTTGCTAGCAGTTTAATGCTTAACTAAGTAAACAAAGACGAAACTACAGCAGTAGTACTATAAACGAAACTAAACTTAATTACTATCATCACTCAAAATACTCTATGCTAAAGGACATCATTATTATTATATACTGTAAAGTTACATCAGTAATTTACCAAACAAATGTTATAAAACATCGTTTTTTTTAAAATGTTCAGAGGGAGCTTGGGCAGATGATAACACAATCCTTACGAAAATTAAAACCAAAATCCATGGTTACTATTGTTAAACCATGGTAACCACAAATGAACCATAGTTTTGTTACACAAACCATAGTTTTGTTGCACTAACCATAGTCTAACCATGAGATGCGTAGTAAAACTATGGTTGTAGTTAAATTAAAACTGATTGTAATCAATCCGACAAAAACAAACAGACAAACAAAAAAAACATGGTTACCATACTTTTACTGTAATAAACCATGGTTAATTTTAGTAACAGAAAAATATGACTCATTATAATGCAAAAACCAGTGTGACACTAAAACAGGTAGTAGTAATGGGTACTTTTTACTTAAAAAGACATGTCTGAGCCCATACTTCTTTACTTCAACATGAGTAAAAAAAAACAAAAACAATAACAGTACAGATACTTTTTAAAGTTACCTGAGTAAAGTAAAAATACTTCACTACTGTCCCCCTCTGATCTGTTGTGAATAAAAGTTAATCAAAACGGAATTTATGAATGATGAATGATGCACTGACCTGGCGATCTCTAAATTCCCGGAAAAGATCAGGATGAGCAAGTGACAAATGCTTGGCAAGATTTTATGTTTTGCCTCCTGTGGCAACACATGATTTATAGCAACACTTGTTTGTTCAGTTTGTTCACCTTTAACATTTGTTTTGTATAAAAAAAATATTGCCATATTTCACTTCTACCGTTGTGTTTATTTACTAGTTTCGGGCACGTTGATGGATTTCATATGTTTGATGCATATAATTGTTTTATCCATCGTGTTGTTCTATTGTCACGTAGAAATGTTTCGTGGAAATTTGGGAAGCACTGTCGCCTACAGGTGAACTTCAGAACAGCAGCGTATGAAATACCAAAGTGGGCAAAATGATGATATTGAACCGTTTCAAATATATAACATATATTGGTATTTTTCCAGTACAGGTATATAGTACATCCCTAGTCTCGACATATTTAGGAAGAGAGGCTTGGCATGCAGATTCCACTTGCCAAATATAATTTTTTAATACTACCTCATAACATCAGTCTCAACATAACTGAATGAAAGGGAACTAGAATAATTCACATTTGTTGAATTTAATCAAGGGCGTACTCGTTTTTGTAACCCTTCATTTAAAAAAAAAAAAAATGGCTAATTTACTTTTACAGATATTAATAATGTCACGGTCACTTCTTGGAGTGCCCATAAGCTCCAGCAGAGAGCACTCCACCCCGGACTCAGGCCATTGTGTCCATTGCTATGGAAGCCGTCTGTGAACTCTTTATTTGCCCTGTCCTGCCAAAGAGTCCGTGTATGAACTCTGACTATTCTTTTCTGTTTTGTTTTGTTTTGTTTTAATAGGTGTTCTGTGAGACCACTGTTTCAAATAGTTTAGTAGAATGGTCCATAAATATATTTTGAATTTTTGTGACTTTATTCTCTAAAATGTATGATTTTTACAGCAGTGGCAGATAATCATTGTTCCACCACTAGTACAGTCAACATGGTACTACATATTGCAACACAGTGTTACTGTATAACTATTGCCACTGAATATCTTGGATATCCAAGGTAGCTTGGACTTTTCTTCTAATATCTTTCTAATTATATAAACTACACACTTTAAATTTTGCTCTGTACAAATGCTCTTATGTAGGGAGTTACTGCTTTACATAAACACTGGTTTCATTGATTCATGAATATTTCAAATGTTTCATTTTTTATTAAAAAAAATAAGTAATACTATTACTACTACTACTAATAACCCAACAAATAATGAAATTTATGCATTCTGTTGAGTCTGGATAGGAGTGACATCAGAATTAATTAGTCATAAATATGTGCATGCTGCATGCATATGAGAATTTCATGTTTAGGTTAGAAAATGTATATAAACTGCATTAGAAACATCTATACCCCTTTATGAATTTCACGTTTTTATAGATGCTCGTGTATTGTGTATGCGTGGGTGTTGACTTCCTGAAGATGATGTGGTGTGCAGCATTGATTTAATGTGCTGTCAGTGCAGTCACAGTGCAACTCCATCATGAGAGCACAGTGTCTGGGTGAAATGCCAAGAGATGTCATAGTGGGGACACTATTTAATTTGTTACTACCTGTTTTACTACTGACTGGTAAGTTCTTTTTAAAGTTTACTTGTATGTAGTTTGAAATCAGTAGGCTTGTTATGGATAATCTTATGCATGTAATAGATCTATAAAATATAGCTTGTTCTTAGCAAAACCTAGGCAAATCTCCTGCCATCCATTGAAGATCTTAAGGCATATGTTCATGTTAATGTGCAGGTAGAAAATATGAAATGTCTGTGTACAATAGGAACATTTTATTTTGGTTCATTTGTATTTCTGTACTAACCAGTAACTGAAAGCTGATATTATTTTCAATACAAACAGCATCTACCAGTCTACACTCAATGTAAATACCATCTACCACTTGTTTATCTAAATAACATTTTCCTTTGCATATCTAGCATTAGGACTACTTGATTATGACAAAAATCATAATCACAATTATTTTGGGCAACAATGTGGTCTCAGTCATTTAATACTCACTCATTTAAACATCATGCATTTATTACAAACAAAAACAAACAAACAAATAAATAAATAAATAAACAATTGCATTTTATCATCTGTCATCTGTCCCTCGGGTCAGTTTGACCTGACAACTGATTTTTAAAGATCTTTTAAAAATCAGGCGTTGATCGTTTTGGGTCGAGATTCATGTACTTTTGACACAATTGAGCCGGGAAAACACTCAAAAAAAACTGTGTTCCTCACGAGTCATTTTGACCCGGGAGCCGGAAAAGAATTCAATTTATGAAAAAACGGTGGATTTTTTTTAATTGAATTTCATCACACTTAAGCACACTTGAACACACACACACACACACACACACACACACACACAAAAATGAGTCAATTCGAGGATTTTATGTGGTTGTAATAAAAGCAATAAAAAAAATAAATAAAAAAAAACTCACCAAAGCACCCCTCACAGGCCATCATATTGGCTTTTTTTGGACTTAACACAGTTAAATTTTAATGATGGAGTGGAGAACAATGTATTTATATCATATTTAGATTTTTAAATGTAACTTTTATATTTATGTAATGTACAGAAATTTGCCCCTTTTCTAAAAAAAAATTCAGAATGTAAGATAAAATAAAATTCACGAAAATATAATTTAAAAAAAACTACATAAATAATTAGAAAAAATAAAATAAAATAAAAGTGGACCAAAACCAGCTTTCTGGACCAAAAAAAAAAAAAAAAAAAAAAAAAAAAATATATATATATATATATATATATATATATATATAGTTTTGCCCTTCGGGTCAAAATGACCCGTGAAGGACACTTTTGTTACACTGTCGGTAGGGATGTAAAAGTGCATTTTATTGATATTTAAATATAATTTAAAATTGACATTGCTGATCGTTCTTGCACTACCACTGTTTATCACTACATTGTGAGGAAGCAACATGGCACTCATTACAACTAGATTGCTCTATAGAATTTACACTGAAAGCACGCAAATACAGCATATAAGACTGACAGTGTTCATCTCTGCTTCTCACATGCTTCCACTTTATGCACTTGTACAGCACAGTTGTGCTTGTTGTGATGTTTGCAGGTTACAACCTCCTTGACCGCATTCAATATACAGTGTTCCCATGCCTTTAAGGACTTGGGTAGCACACTGTTTTCCACTTTCACATTGCCTGTACTATTTGCCATTCTTCCTGTGTGTGTGTTTGTGTGTGTGTGTGTGTGTGTATTTTTTAATTTTTTTTTGGCAGAAATGCTAGTAATGTTCCAGACCAGGGATAGGCATCGTCAGCAGAAATTTTCTTACATAAAGAGATGAGAGGGTCTTTATTACTTGCTATTGGAGAAAGCATAGCGTGTTCTTGGATCAACGTGTTCCATAATAACCAATCACATTACAGCCTTGACGTCAATGAATTTCAGTCAGAGTTGTGCAACACTGAAACGCTGTTTACAGATACAGTAGGAATGAATGAGAAGTGCCGTAAACTGAATCTCACCTGTCGCAAAAAGTCAGTGACTTCTTTATTAAAACTGCATTTTCTAAAAACAGTTCAATCCAAAAGTAGTTTAGATGTTTCCTCTAAAAAGCTGTTTTTTCAGCGTAGTGAAGCATCTCTTCCATTGACATCCATTCAAAGAAAACGGCCTCAGGTCTCCTTTTCCACATATCAGACCGGAAGTGTTAGCTTTAGCCGTTACGCTTTTTCAGCTAATGGTTGCAGGCTTGCCATCTAGTGGCTTTGACGTCGGTCCTGGCCTGCCGATGACCTGCAGAGTTTAGATCCAACCCTAATCAAACACATTAGAATTACTAGGGATACAGACAGGTGACGTGTTTTTTTTTTTTTTCTCAAGGCTGGAGGTAACTCTTCAGGACATCGGCAGTCCAGGACCGACGTTGCCTATCCCTGGTCCAGACTTTGGTTTTGCCAGTACATCTTTAAATAAACATAAAAAAGCACAAAGGTTTATTTCTCAGGAAAAAAAAATATTTACAGATGTAAGCATCAAAACAATGATTTACCATATTGCACTGCATCAAAGCAGCCAATACAGCACAGTCAAGAATAACTTAATAACATTCAATCAGTCAATCAATCAATCAATAAAAAATAATAATAAAAACAAAGATAAAAATAAAGATAAAAAAATATAGATTAAAAATAACATTTATTAACCTGTAGTTTTTCTACTCAAACCAGTTTTGGAACGATAATAACACATAACCAAGTAAGCCATGCATAAAATTGATCAGGCAGACCAAACCATAAGTTGTAAAGAATTAAAAATCGAAGGGATGGTAATATTCACACTGTCTACAACATCACCATGGCTCACCACAAATCGGCCTGACGGTAGCACTTTAGTGATTAAAAGGACAAAATTGCTCATAACTCCTAAACTGTTACCTGCAGGCTCAAATGTCGTATAAAAGTTTATTTAATGTTTATTTAACCAAGAGAGTCCGGGGGAGTTCTAACTTCTTAGATTTTAAATAAAAGTGGAGCAGTATTTTTATTCATTTATTTTTTTGGTCTACGGTTAGCTGCACAATGTCGGTTTTTGTGATTGGCCACAATACCTGCAGGCTGCAGCCATGGAAATGCTTCTCTATTGATGCGCTTCCTACTCCTAACAGAACAGATCATAAAAGCAGACTGCTTCAGGTAAATTATCTAGGATGAACTGTGATTTTTGTTGAAAATCTGAACACATGTGATAACATAAAATTTGATATGGATAGCTCGCCCAAAAATACATGCACAGTTTTTGTATGTCTTTCTTACCACAACAGCAGAAAGCAGGCTCTTTGAGGGAAGGACAGGAGGGCACCACTCCAAATTAGAAAGACTTCAAATTTCTTTCAAACTGGAAACTTCTAATAAAATTTACCATATTATTTTAGTCAGGTTTATTGTTTTTTATTCGTGTTCGCCATCCTGAACCTGTTCTGTCATCATCCTTCTCTGACAGCTGAAAGGGAGGATAACTGTTGCTAGTGTATGTACACAATTGGTCAAAGTCCCGAATCTTTACATTTTTTTAATGTTTTCGAAAGAAGTCTCTTATGCTTACCAAAGCTGTATTTATTTGTTAAAATTACAGTACAAAACAGTAATAACAGAAACAGTAGGAACTATTTTAATTTTTAATAATGGTTTATATTCTTTTTTATGATTAATATTGAATACAGTTTTTTTTTTCTTTCCTGTGATGCAAAGCTGAATTTTTTTTAGCAGCCTTTAGTCTTCAGTGTCACATGATCATTCTCTATCTGTGCTGATTTGCAGCTCAAGAAACATTTCTGAGGTAATGATGCTAAAAATTCAGCATTGTGTCACAGGCATAAATCGCATTTTACAGTATATTTCAAACTTTTGACCAGCGGTTTACATTACTACATTTAAATGAAACACATCAATGTGATGTGGTTGTGTATGATTTAGGAATAGGGAAGAGCCTTTACACTGGTCAAATTCAGACTGGCTCCAATATTTTTTGAACATGTTTAGAAATGACCAGGAGTTTGGGAGATGCTCATAAAGACAGTGGTTTTCGACTGTGGTCCTGAGGACCTACAGAATTGCACATTTTATATTCCTGTCTTCTTGTTGTTGAGACATACAAAATGTGCAGTGCTGTGGGTCCCCAGGTCCAGGATTGAAAACCACTGTCTTAAGGTACCCAGCAAGGCTTGTGATTCTTCTCACACCACGACCATACAAGCATCAATGATTTCAACTAAAACTGGGGAAAAACTAAATTGCTTACAAACTCTATAGTCTATTCATTGATATCCATCTAGCTAAGAGTAACTGAACATCTGGACACTGCTGCACAAATCTTTCAACCATGATAAATGCAATTCCAGCATGTCCTCATATCCAGGACAGCAGAATGGTCTGGCAGGCCTAAAGCATACACGTATAACTCACTGAAATCAATTTAAATCTATTTAGTCTTTCCTGAGTGATACTGAAACAACAAGGTTTAGTTTTTCACCCAAGATTCGCTGCTTTCTGTGGAATACAGTCTTCATGATGGATGATCTGTTTATTCTGAATGCCTGCTGTCCAGTTGGAGATTGTTTGAATGATTTGTGGTTGTGTCTAAAAGGTAATGAAATAACATTACAAAAATACCAATAGCAGCACCACCAGTCCTGTAGCTTAAATCATTTTTTTTCAGTACTGAACAAATCAGGAACCAAATTAGTACTAGTTCTTGATACTCATCCCTACTCATAATCATGGTTTAGCTTGTTGCTGCTGCCCAGACTGTCTCTCCACCTGCTGCAAATAAATAAATAAATATTTGCTGTATTGCTGTATATAATGTATCATGGTAAGTAGGGCATTTATTTATAAAATCAATTTAGAAAACCTAAAAAACTTAAGTGACATTCAACATTATATTGGCAAAAACAGTGAATAATATATGTAAGCCATAAGGTACAAGAGGCTGTTGTCAGGTGTCGTGTGCGGGAAGGAGGAGTAGGGACGAGGCAGTCAGCGCCGTAGCAAATACACCGGGGAGGGGGGGTGGGCGCCCTAGAGGCTCGTGCAGGGCAGACACAGGAGGGAGAGGAGGTACGCCTCCAGGGCGGATCAGGGAGCTCAGGGAGCCACGGCGGAGCATACAGTCCGGGGAGCCATGGCCAGTCAGGGAGCTTGGGGAGCCATGGCCAAGTACACAGTCCAGACGGCCATGGCGGGGCACACAGTTCATGAGGGTAGCGCCCTTGGGGGAAATAAGGGTATTGTCAGCCCAGGAGGGTACAGGAGGACTGGTCTTAGGAGGCGCTGGCACCGAAGGGCGCTCTGGAGGCGCTGGCACCGGGGGGCGCTCTGGAGGTGCAGGCTCAGGGGGGCGCTCTGGAGGCGCAGGCTCAGGGGGGTGCTCTGGTGGCGCCAGCTCTGGAGGACTGGACTGGACCAGCAGAGACGTGGGAGTGCTGGACGGGACCAGCGGAGACGAAGGAGAGAGTAATCCATATTGGTCCATATTGTTCTTATGGCATATGTGGCTTACCATAATAGAAGCCGTCGGCCCAGAGTGCGGGGCGGCCGCAGGCTGACGCAAGCGCGGAGCGGCTTCCAGCCGATTTGAGCATGGGGCGGTGGCTGGAGTCCGTGAGCAGCTGAAGGGCATTGTTAGGCATGAGTTTTTTTTATAAAACAGTTACCACACAATAAAAAATATTAAAACCAAAAAATGTATGTATTCATATGTTACTTTTTTAAGCAAGTTCATTAAATGCTGTCCTACCACTAAAAAAATAGTTTCTGACTGCAACTGTAAACGGCATGTTCCTCCTTTAGAGCTCAAATAAACACAGGGAACAGGAAATCCTCTTGTCCGCTGTCATTTATTTTCTTAACACCATATATGATATTTTCTCACACACATACATCTGCTTCTCTTTCAGCATGAAAAAACATCTGCTAAACAGAAAACTAATAAATACAGTAGTATTATCTCCTCACTTCGGAAACTGCGGGCTTCCACACAGACTCGCACACACATCAACATATGCATGAGAAGAGTTTCTCTGATTTGGGGCATGGTCTCAAAATATAAGATAAATGCCAGCAGGGATCACTCATACTTCATTACATAATACATGTATAAATACAATACATTTTATGTTGCTAAGGGTGGTTGCTAAAGGCGTTGTTCAGGGATACACAGAACCGTTGGGTGAATTAGTCATAGCCGTGCTTTATCATGAATCAAACATAGCTGCTGACAATCAGAATTGAGAACTGTAACTAACCGTTTTATAAATATATATTTTTTTATTTTTAAATATAAATTTATATTAAGCACTAGCTTTTATTTTAATTGTCCATTGAACAGGAGAAGTTGCTAGGCACTGCCAAAAAGTAAATTCAGACCCAGTAACTTGAGCAGCAATCTTAATAAGGAAATAAGAAGGGTATTGAGGATTGCAACTGTCAGAATTTCCCATTTGGTTTAAATATGCTGTTGCAGATAACTTATGTGTAAATTATGAAATTATGTGATTAATTTTAGAGTACCAATACATTTACCTATGGAAAAGAATAGTAGCAGAAAAATAATAATAATAATAATAATAATAATAATAAAATAACGATGCCAAATGCATACCACTGCATTCCTGTGTCTCTTAATTTTTTCTTTACTTATACTGTAATTACTTTTCCCTCACAGCAATATCACTGAGGTACAATGGGCTATCGGTTGTGTATCTTCTGTTTCTACTGTCTGTACCACTGTTTCCTAGCCCAAACTTGGATACCATGAAGGGTAAGTAATGCTTGAGTAGTAAATAATGCTTTATCTGTAATAAGGTAATGTTTAAGGTAGTGTAATATTTAGTAACAGCTTTTCTTACAGAGAAAAGAGTAGATAAATATCTGTTGTAGTATTCTTTATTAGTTTTAATGAGGCTTATGTACAGTATATAAAGTCTATGTATGTATTTATAATAATGACTGTGGGGCATTCACAAAAATGTTGCAGAAATTAGTTTAAGGCTAATACAAGGATATGCATTTGTTTTTTTGTTGTAGTGATTCAGGTCACGTAGTATATTTTTGTTTGATATTCCTCTCAATTCAGCAAAAACTGTTCTAGTCATCTAATCAATGATGCATGACAATAATTACATAGATCTGTGCTGTCAGCAGAGTTAAACTATAAGGATTACCTTCAAGTGGACATTTAGTTGAGTGCTTTATAGATCCATACAGTCATGTCTAAAATTTTCTCACTTAATTCCATTTATTTCCTCTGTCCTCACTTTAAACTAATTTAGCCTTACACACACACCTACTCCATTTAAATATGAGTAAAGGATAAGGTCTCAGCTTAGAAAAATGATGACATAAAGCTTTTAGTAAAAATTAGACAATCCTGAAACACATTTGCTGCATCAGCTGAGTGTTTCACAAATATAATTGGTTTATTGCTAAATAATCAAAATCTAACACTTTATCCAACCAAGACGATAGATCATTCTTATTTCCCATACATTTACGAGGACTAATGACTTTAAATATCCTGTAGGGTAAAAGCACAGGATCAAACAGTTATAATTAACAGGCAGAGTTTGCAATGTTAGCATTTTTCAAAGGCTGTATTATAGTTTATTATTAATTTTTCATGTTTTTGTGCTCCTGTAAAATGTAAAAGATCAAGTACCATGACAACTTGCTGGAATAGATTATATATATATATATATATATATATATATATAGAACAAAGATGCAGATTACATATGGTTTAATAAATACAAGAAAGATAAAAATAAAGAAACACTACTGGACAGATTATGCAAAGCTGACTTCATGTCTCTGGTCATGGATGAATCCACAGACAATTCTGACACAGCTCAGCTTAGTTTATTTGTGTGCATTTTGTGATGGTGACATCATTAGAGAGGAAGTCTTGGGGCTAATACCACTGGAAGGACGTATAACAGCTGAAATAATTTTCCAAAGGATTGTTGATTTTTTTTCCAAAGTCAATGGACTAAATCTGGAGCGATTTGTCAATCGATCTGTCAAATCGCTCCACTGCCTCATCCATCAAAGTGTTCTGTGCTCTAGACTTTTTAGTGGGTTGAAAAATACCATGGATTCAGTCATGGCAATTATTAACTTTCTTCAGGTCAAAATCGAGTCTCCAACACCTGTTATTTCGTACAATGTTAGCAGACATGTCAGCCGAGCACTGTGACTTCTACATAATAATGTTTGTTGGCTTAGCAGGTGCAATGCCCTCCAGAGTGTCTGTGAGCTCAGAGAGGAAATTGTGACTTTTCTCTGTGATTGCAAGCACAAACATGCAGACGCGTTTGTCTGCCGGATGATGGATTCGTATCACAGATGTGCTTTTTAAGCGACATCTTTCATCATCATCATTGAATGTGCTTAATTTGACACTACAAGGGAGGGATAAAACTGGTTGATCTCATTGAAAATCTAACTGCATTTGTGAAGAAACTGACTCCGATTTGACTGACAGGATGCTCCATTTTCCCACACTCCGTGACTTTATTAAATCATCCGCAAGTGCCAAAGTTATCCTGTCAATGTCTGAGTTTGTGAATAAATTGATGGATAACTTTGTAACAAGATTCTATGAATTGGACATGCCCACAGTGGTGCTGCATTTTGTGCAAGATCCATTTTCCAAAGAAGACACATCTGACATGAAAAGCGCATGAATTTCGCACATTGCTTGACGAAGGTTCTCTATAACTGGAAATCATTGACATGCAATTATCATCTGAACTGAGGCATACATATGAGAATGAGAACGTGATTAAATTCTGGATTGACTGCATTGATGCTGATATATTCCCAAATGCAAAAAGACTGGCAGTGTTTGTGCTATGTTCAGTTCAACGTATACTTGCAAATCCAGTTTCTCTCACATGAATTCCATAAAAACTAGTGGTCGTGCTTCCTTGACAAACAAGCACCTGCATCACTGTTTGCAGACTGCCCTCACTTCATATGAATCATCCTTCTCCACTAGGGTGACCACCCATCCCGCTTTGCATTGTACCGCACAGCATTTTCACCCCTTATCCTGCACTTCGCATATTGAGAAAATGTCCCGCATTTTCATCAGTCTGTTGGTGTGTTCTTCTGTCTTTTTAAGAAAGCTTACAGCGTATATTTCACCTATATTTAACAGGGCTTCGTCAGAAGTAGCAACCCACCTCACACAAATACAACTGCTGTTTTTTAAAATCCTGTTCAGTGGTTGAAAAGCAAGGAGTAAACACAGTCACTAAGAGGCTGTGGAAGCTATCAGTCAAAATGTGGAGCAGGTGATTCTCTGTGTTAGAAAGTAAAAAAGTAAAAAGTAAAATCTTTTTATCTGTGTTTGTGATTTGTGAGAGAAAAAGAAAACTGAATACTAAATATTGAATTTGTGATCCAGGTTAACTGATGTACCCTGTCAATATATAAAATATTTGATTGAAGATGGACAAGTACTGGACAAGAAAAGAACACAGAAAGAGTTATAAACTCAATTGGAAATGTTGAGATGTTATTAGGGTTAAATGTGATACGAAATAGACCACATGCATATGTTTGTATGCATTTTTATGTGTACAGAATACATTTGTTTCAAATATAGATGTTTACTTTTAAGACTGTTTCACAGCTTATGCTGTGAAAATTAACTATAGCTACATAACTATAACTATTACTATAACTATAAAACTATAGTTAAATGAATGACTTAAAAAGTTTCTGGAGTTTTCCATAGTAAAATGTGTTTTATTATGTTTTAAAAAGATGCCACTGTGTAAAGTTTCCACACATTAAGAAGAAATGATTTTTGATTTTTCAATCAAAGAAGTGCCATCTCTCACATTAGTATAACTTCCGTTCTGTTTGTGAAAGAAAACTGTGATAAAGAAAACTGCATAGTTAATTGCAAGTTAATTGATATCCCTTGCCTGTAAAATAGTTAATTGCAGATGAACAAGCAGATAGATTATTGGAAATGTTGAGATGTAATTATTGGTGTGAACTGTGACATGAAATGGGCTAAACTGCATGTTAAACGTGGACTTATGTGCGCAGAATACATTTGTTTTAAATATAGGTGTTTACTTTTAAGACCATTTTACAGCTTGTGCAGCTGGCTGTTAAGAGCTTGAAAATAAGAGCTATTTCTCAGTTTAGTTGTCCGTGATTAAAGGGAACATAAGTGTCTGCCAGACGCCAGTGTAGCAAACATTTGGTGAGCAGGGTGAGTGCAGTCTTTGATAATGCTGCAGGCTTTTCTCAAGCAATATGCCTTGTAAATGTCCTGTTAGGCCCGGAGTTTATGTCTAGTGATGAGCTCAGCTGTTCTCACCAGCTTTGCCGTCAGAAGAAGAGCGGTTGCCATACAATATTGCAGTGTGGTTGGTCAGAATGCGCTCTATGGTGCAGCGGTAGAAGTTTGACATGATGTAGGAGGATATGCCAAACCTCTTCAGCCTCAGCAGAAATTAGAGATAGGGCTGTTCTTACTATGGTGTCTGAGTGAAGGCAGACGTCCTCGGAGATGTGTATGCAAAGAAATTTGGATGTTATAGTGGGCGTGCGAGAGAGGAGAGGCGCAGAAACAGCCAAGTCTGGCGCACCTGACACAAATGAAACCTCATCACCACTGCTGTTGAAATGGCGAGCACGCCTCTCCTCGGGAGACCGGTCTCTTCCCCGTGCATGCACACTGATGTCCTTGTGGGTCCAGGAAGGGTGCATTGAGGGAATGAGGAAGTGATGAGCTGCCGGACCCACGGTCCGGACGAGAACCACACCCGTGAGACAGCTGATGGGCGAGGATGATGGGCCGTTTAATCTCCAGGAAGTGCCGTGGGCCAAGGTGGATGAAGCCACTAGATGAAGCCGCCGGACTCTGCCCCTTACCTGGACCCTTCCTTCTCGAACACTGCCCCTCCTTCACGGAACTCCCAGCATGACGAGGACACCAGAACCCCTGTTTATTTTGGACACATTTATTCCCCCTTTTGGACACTTTTTGTTTATTTTATGTTTAATAAAAGCCTCTCCGAGGCCTAACGTCACGCCCACTGTGTCTGTCGTTTGCTCCTCCCGCCACAGTAGGTATTAATGCATAACATTTACAAGCACAAAACGTACAATTTTGTATGTTTTTATTGATACTAAAACGTACAGTTTAGTTTAAAACATACAAATCACTATGCACTTTTAATCCTTTACATCAAGATCTTCATATCAATACCTTTTTTAAGATTTTTTTATCATATGATTTAGATTTTTAGACCTCTTAACCTACCCCCAAACCTAAACCTACCCATTTAATAGCGAATATGCACTTTTATAATTTTATCAATAAGCAATTTCGATTTTATGCTTCCATAATCTCCCACCCAAACCTAAACCTACCCATTTTATAGCGAGTATGCATTTTTATTTAATTAGTAAGTGATGTAGGTGTTTAGACCCCCTAACCTACCCCCAAACCAAAACCTACTAATTTTATATGCAACTATAAAAGAATATAAAACTTATTCGACCAAAATATGGATGAAAATGAACATTTTAGTAACAATGCAGCATTAAAAATATTTTTATACCACTAAACCTAACAATAACTAATTCTGTACAGTATAAAGAACAACATGACGGACAATACAATCATTTGTGACCCTGGACCACAAAAACAGTCTTAGTAATATGCATTGCTAAGAACTTCATTTGGACAGCTTTAAAGGCAACTTTCACAATATTTAGATTTTTTTGCACCCTCAGATTCCAGATTTTCAAATAGTTGTATCTCGCCCAAATATTGTCCTATCATAACAAACCATACTTCAATGAAAAGCTTATTTATTTAGCTTATTTAGCAAATAAATCTGGGTCGCATTTATTTATTGCAAAAATGTCAAAAGCATTACCAAAAGTAATCCAAATGACGATGTGTTGCACCCTCAGCCCTATATGGTAAATACAGCAGGTTTGTGTGAGGTGCAGATAATGGCTGAAAATATTATCCAGATTACTTTCCAGATCAAATCCTTGAAGGCGCGTGTGCATCATTCAAACACTCCTCACCAGAAACACGGCATGTCGCAATCTGTGACGAATGTAGGTGAGCATTCAATTATCCTGCTGTAAAACCTATTGTTTGACGCAGCAAAGTTTGAATTTTTAAAGAGCGCTTCAGACAGTCAGCACCGGCTTTGATGCTTACGATCGTTGGACTCGCTGCTCAGGGTGGAGATGAGGATCAGTCAATAAAGGCTTGAATTTGGGTCAGTTCCTTGTAGACCTTGTAAATGTAAGTTTTGTACAACCACATTTTCCATAAAATACATACAAATTATCGTGAGATCATGTTGGAATGTTCCATGTCAACTCAGGGTTTGACCCAAAAGTTTATGCTTAACTCTGGAACATGTGCATCTGAAAATGAGACATGCAACAAACAGCAAATCACATGAATCATGGAGAGTCAATTTAATTCACTTCACTACAATTCAGTTCTTTGCTGAAAATTCAGAGATTGTTCTGAAAACATCATGAATTTAAATGCATTTACAAGGCAGCAAAAAACACAGTGACTACCAAAAGGACGGTCTCTGATTCTGACTCTGAAGTCAGTATTGTCTTTGGCCTTGTCATTTCTTAAAGCAGGAAACAACTGACTGAGATCATTGGCTTATTAGGAGAGTAATGAATGAACTGGACTAACAAGCTGATGATCTTAGTCAGGTGTGTTAAATAAGGGAGATATGCAAAATGTGCAGAGCAGGGGTCCCCAGGACTGGAATTGAGAACCACTTCCTCAAAAGGGTTGGAAATTTGTAGGCCCTTTCAGTCAGCTCTGCATGACTAGACTTTGCTCGGGCCAAGACTGTATTATTTATATGTTGTTTATTGTACTTATTAAGTACTTAAACTCTATTTCAAACTTTATTTACATCATTATGTTGTAGTCCTTTTCTCCTACACAATAGAATGTACAGGCTTTGTCATGTGAGGGTATTAAAGATTTACATTGACCATATTAGCCAGTGGTGTATATCAGATGACCCTGTGGTTCTGCGGTCAGCAAACAAAGTATGCTGCACTGGGTTGTGATCTTGAATGCTTATAAGGTGCTTGAGCTTACTGTGCTTCTTGGTGTTTGGGCACAGTTTACAAGATGTATTGCTTATTGTAAGGCTTTGGCTAGAGGAGTTATTCTGAAAGATATTTATGTGGAAGTATGCTGTGCCACTCTGCACACTTTTATCAGGTTTTATAATGTTAATGTCCCTGACCCATGATTGACTCTTTATAAGGGTAAGGTTTAGGTTTAGTAAGGTTTAGGTTGAGTATGGTATAAAAAAAGACAACTAAAAGGTTTTGGATCGTATGCAAAAATGAAATGAACTGAATGATGCAAAATTGCGCGTATTTGTGTATATGCAGGGAAAACTGGAAGGTTTCTTCTTGCCGTTTGCTCCACTGGTGTGACATTTCTGGCATTGCAGTGTGGAATGCAAATCACCTTCACATATATTCCCAAGGATGGTAAGATCTTCTTCCAATACTACTACTTATCCTTCTTCTTCGGCTGTGTTTCAGTCCATTTTTCGGTATTTAGTTACCATTTGTAGTACAATTGAAACCCTCATTCATACACTTTTAAATATACTCATCATACTTAGAAAATACACATATTAATTCTTTAAAATATAAGATAAACATATAATGAATATATACAAATATTTATTTATGTATTTATAATGTATTGCTGCCATATTTTTATAGATTAAACAATTCATTTCAAATGTATTGTAATACTGTTAACATTCACTTTATATGATACACTTAAAAAAGTACAATCAAGTACACTATTACTATGTCATTAGTAGCACTTTTTTTGCACATTAAAAAATAGCACATCAAATACTAAGTATGCTAAAAGTATACTTGCTGTTAAATTGTAAATTATGGTACACATCTAAACACAGGAATGAAAAATCCTATCATGTGCTATTAGTGCATTTTATAGTAGCCTAAGCACAGCAACCTACTGTATAGGTGTCACGGTTACGCCGTTGCTAAACACACAAAGACGACGATGAAGATAAACAGTCTTTAATAAATTCACAGAAGGTAAATCCAGACAGAGGGAAGGCTTGTAACATAGACGAGACTTGACAAAGTCAGACTCAACAGACAGGAATTTAAATACATAGACTAAACCAGACATGTTTTACAGTAGTTTAAGCCAGAATTAAGCCTTAGTTAAAATAAGATATTTAAGCAGCTTTTATTAAAATACATTAGAAGAAAATGTTACAAGTGTGCATATTGAGACAGAACAATAGCATTGGCATATTTTAAGATATGTCAGAGCAAGGTATTTTTTTATTTGAGACTGCTTAAATATGCATTTTAGTCTGGGACTAGTCTATGAAACTGGGGGAAAACAACATATTAACTTTGTGGTGGAAAAGGGCTTCCATATTCATCTGTTTTTTTTTTAAAGAAAGTTTATAAGGTCTTACCCTGTCTTATTCATGTATAGTAATATATGTATGTTTTTATTTTTATTTGTCAGTGACTGGACCATGGGACAACATTTTCTTTAACTTTGGCATTGTCAGGTATGGAATATATTAATGATTGCTAAAATGTTTCTTTTTCAAAGTAAGGAAATCTCTCCAGCATATAACCTTGGTTCTCTAAGTTCTAAGATGAAGGGAATGAGACATTGCATCAGTAGCATATAATATCTCAGTGGTGTTTGAGTCCACTTCACATGGGACAAATGTTATTTATAAAGTGCCAGTGAACGCCATTTTGTTAGATTCTTTCAACTGTTGAATAAAGTGATGAGATCAATGTAACTGTTCACACAAATGTAACACAGACAATAACAGACAACCAAACAGAACAAAGGAAGGACCTTATAAAGGTGACTTGATGAGGGTAGCACAGGTGAGGAGGATTAACTAATTATTAGACAATGAGCTAAGGAACTAATGAATACAGGAACATGACTAAATAAGGAAAAACAGAAACTAAACAGGAACATAAATGTGACAATTATAAATTGGAACAATTCCACATTCCGTATGTATAGAGGGTCAAATAAAGATGGAAGAGATATGTTTTTAGCCGATTCTTGAAGATGGCTAAAGACTCAGCTGTTCGGATTGAGTTGTGCAGGTCATTCCACCAGGAGGGTACATTTAATATTAAAGTCCGTAAAAGTGATTTTGTGCCTCTTTGGGATGGCACAATAATGCGCTGTTCAGTGGGCCTTGATCCCCAAGGGAGAGGGAAGGCCCGAGGATTCATAGGCTGAAGTGATGGCATCCACAATCCAGCGGCTGAGGATCTGCTTAGATGCTGGAAGACCCTTCTTAGGGGGACCGTAGCCTCCTGGTACCTATCAACGATGGAATTTATGGCGTCGCTGAAGAGGCCAGAAGGCGCAAGCGGGGCCTCCAGGAGGAAGACCCTGTCCTTCTCTTTCATGTCAGACAGGGTCAATCACAAATGCCTCTACGCTGCCACCAGAGCTGCCATCCTTGGTGGCGTGGACAGACAAGTGAGTGGTTCTCTGGAGCTCAGTGATGTTATCTTTTTTGATCTCCTCTCTCTCTTCTAGCTCTTTTAGCAAGTCAGCTTGGTATGCCTGTAACACCGACATGGTGTGCAAACAAGCACCAGCCTGACCCGCTGCCATGTATCCCTTACCCACCAGTGCTGAAGTTTTACGCAGCGCCTTGGAGGCAGGGATGTAACAATTAGCGGTTTGATAATAAATCATGTTAAAATTCCCCACGGTTAGTATTACCGTTTCGTACTTGATTACCGCGATTTGAATAACTGATGATACTGTGCAGCATAATGCACAGTTTTAAGTAACAGTCTCATTTGCGCACGGCACGCAGAGTAGTTTCGTTTTGTGTGGAAAGACGGTGGATGTTTTAAAAGAAAGCTAATGGCATAGGCGCCAATCACCATGGAAATAATCGAGCACCCACGGAAAAACACGAGATAGTCTCCGTTCATTTTAAGCAATTAGAAATGCATTGCAACTTTTACGACTTTATTCTCGTTTTCATAGTTCACTTGAAGCCGTTTTTGGCGTTATTTTAATGGTAAATGTCAAGAGTGCATTATTATATGAGAGGGTGGCAGAAGAAATTCTCTCGGCTTGCAGCTGGCTTCCTCTCCCATATATAGTGATCATTGCTTTGCGCTCCCTCAGATGAATGTGTTTCTTGGTCTTATTTCAGTGACTAAAAAAAAAATAGATTTTCACTAACCACGCATAAACATTGTTTTCTCAAAAACACAAACATGTACATTCATGTTGCTTACATATTATTGTAGCCCAGTTTGTGCTGATTACAGTGTAACCAGACTTTAGCCATTAATGTGTTTTTAAGATACTGAAAAAAGCACAAATATCAGGGCATGTCAAAACTTCTGAAGGTTCTGACTGTCTTCAGAAAGAATTCGATGGCATTTTGTTTTCACCTCTCCATGTAATATCTAAAGTAGTGTTCATGACGCAATGCTGCTTTATTTACGGAGTTCACGAAAACAGCTGTAATTCTTTTCCATAAGCGCCATCTAGTGTCATACAGTGGATTTACAGAGACTTACATTTACATTCAGCTTGTGTGCCGTTTTTGTCTGGCCAAAAAACAGACCGAATTTGCCCTGCTGTAGCATAAATTGACTCTATGCACGATCACTTCCGCGTTTGGTCTCAGTCCGCTCAGTTACATCCGGTGCAGCACCGGAAGCCGTTTTCGCTATTGGTTATAACTGTGTGAAACTGGAGCAGGAGAGGATGACATACTTCACTCGCTGTTTACAAGAGCTTCCCTGCATAAATGTAAATGACGTTAATCGTATCGTGAGGCAATCAGCTCAGCAGTAAGAAAGGGAAGGGCTTCAAATGATATATTTAGAATTACATCGACAATTTTGAGGGCGAGTATTCTCATGCTATAATGTTATACGAATATCGATTCTAGCCATCTTCGTTTCTCACAGTTTATGTCTTTGCATGTATGTATGTATTTGTATATCTATCTAGTTACATTTTATGTACATTGCATCTTATGTGATTTTTTTTATTAATATACATTATGGATTTTACTTTATGAACGTTACTAACTATAAATAATATCTCAGTTTTTAGTAAGGCTCAGGTGACAGGAGAGATCTGCGTGAGGGCGACATGTTTCAGGTCGATGAGGAAGTTAGAGAAGCCGCATAGTTTGGGAGTAGGAGGACTTCAGTCAAGACAATCAAGACTTTAGCTAAGCAAAGTTAAGGTTTTAAATAGAGATGCACCGATCGACTTGTGTTGTGCCAGATGTTGCTTGTGCAGCCACATCAGAACTGTTTTGTGTCTCCGAGCAACACAGCGTTTCGTTACTGAATAAATCCACGCTTTTTAACGAATCAAATGAGTCAGTGATTCAGTAATCCATTCATAAAGGCAGTTGTTGCCTCGTTTCTGAATGAATCAGCTGTTTGAACGAATCTGTTGAACTCACGTATTTAAACAGCCTTTTGCTGCCACCTACTGGTTTGGTTTCAATTTATTTTCATTTCAATGCCTACAGGTGTAGAAAACACACACACCAAAATAATAATAAGAATAAGAATAAGAATAAGAATAAGAATAATAAACGAGCACAAATAATCATTTAATATTGTATTTACACAACATCACCGTACATGAAAAGTGTAACACTGCATCAAAGTTATTTATATTTGCATTTCTGCATTATAAATGTTCAGTTATATTTATGTTTACCTTACTGCATTGCATCTGTTCAAAGTTATATATAGTTACATGTTTACAGTATTGTATTGAAACTATTTATTATATTTAAAAGTTTACATTCCTGCAGTGCAGACAACATTGTATAAAATATACGTTTATATTATTTATTACGAAAATAAATCTAAAATCATCAATCTTCAACAAATGTTTTCCTGTCTTTAATCCTTTGCCCAAGCTTTCACTAATGGGCCATTCTGGCAATTACTATAATGTATAACTATTTAATACTATATTGTAATACTTAAATTATAAATCACTGTCAAATTAATCTTATGAAAGAGTTTTGCCGCTAGTATATTTCGCTATAGAATGCGCTATGCGGAAGTAAATGGGCTGGCCGAGATTCTACCGGAAATACGTCAGCAGCGTTCGTGCATAGAGTCTATTCTGACCCGTTGATGAAAAACAAGCTTAAGTGAATTATACACATTTAAACAAGTCAGACCAGTTATATAGATTAGTTATTGAACAGATAAAATACATATAATAATTTATTAAATCTGTTATCATTTTGACTTAACCTTTTCTTTATTTAAAGGCTGAAATGTGAGGTTTATCTTTTTATGAAACTTTTTCACAGCTTTATTTGAAAAGTTACATCCGATATTTCAACATGCTATTAGTTAAACTGTTTTAGTTAAAGTGTTGTCAATCATGTTGTCATTTAAAATCCGGACATCATTGGTAGACTGCTGTTGTTGTTTTAGTGATTATGCAAATCAAAAGTCATTTTATTTGTTGTTTGTTGATTTTAAATATAAAACTTGGTGAAGTGATTTATGTGTCAGTATATTTTTATATAACTTTTTCAGTACATTTTAACAATACCGTGATTATACTGATAACCGTGATCATTTTGGTCACTATAATCGTGATCAGAAATTTTCATACCGTTACATCCCTACTTGGAGGGTAAGCCTTTATAGATGATGCCGTGTTGGGAGGCCAGATAGCTCGCAAGCGTCCCGGGGCATCACTCTATAACCACTGTCTGTCATTCCCGCCACTTTGCCATAATAGTCCGAGGCAGGGATGAAGAGGCAGGCCGAGAATGGTCTAGCCCACCTATTACCTATTACGCAGGAAGCGTTCATCTAATTTGCTTCGCTGTGGTTCGGCCTGTGGTTCTGTGCAAAACTGGCACAAAAAACAGAGCACACACACAGAGCACTTCGCTGAATGACAGAAAGCTGAATGGTCACATTGAAGCATTTCGACGTAGCTCGATTTTCTGAAAGGGAACCATAGTAGATAGCTGGGAGGGTGACAGTGAGCATAGGTTACGTCGAAAGATGACATGTGGAGGGGCATGTGCTGTGTCAGGAACCATGTTGAGGTTAAGAGTGAGGAGGAAGTGATCCGAGGTGTGCAGTGGAGTAACCAGCACATTATAAGTGGAGCAGTGTCATGTTTAAATAAGGTCCAGTTGGTTGCCTGATTTGTGAGTAGCTGTAGTTAATAGTCTCTTAAGATCAAAGGAGGCAAGCAGAGTGTGGAACTCTGCAGCCTGAGGTTTATCTAGGTGGATGTTGAAGTCTCCAAGCAAAGCTAGAGGAGTACCATCCTCAGGAAAGTTTGAGAGTAACATATCTAATTCATCCAAGAAGTTACCTTGTGGTCCTGGGGGGCAATAAACAACTACAAGATGGATTTTAAAAGGGTGGGTAATAGTGACTGAATGTGGTTCAAAAGAGCTGTTAATTCCCAGAGAAGGTAAAGGAATAAATTTCCTTTGATTTAATTAAATTTAATTCCTTAAATTTCATTAGAGATAAGTAGACCAGTACTTCCACCTCTTCCAGTCAGATGGGGAGTGTGTGTTTCCTAGCAACGACAACTGCACTAAACACTAATGAGACAAGAAATAAATACACTTAAGAGCTGCTTATAACTCTTATAACTGCTGATTGACTGCTTGAACACACTTAACTGTTTAGCACAACAAAGGGCCAAGCAAGCACACAGCACTAACAAGGTGTGCGATCTAGTATGAGACCAAACACGACTTCAGCTCGTCTCGACACAGTAAACAAACAAGCATTTCCTAGCAATGACAACTGCGCTAAACACTAATGAGACAAGAAATAAATACACTTACGAGCTGCTTATAACTTCCACTGGTTGACTGCTTCTCTCAAAGTGTATTTCTTTACACTGTCTTTTGCTAACGCTTGAACACACTTAATTGTTTAGCATAACGAAGGGCCAAGCAAGCGCATGACACTGACAAGGCATGCAATCTAGTACGAGACCAAATGCAACTTCAAGTTAATTAGAAAATAAAACTAACTATATAAAATAATTAAGTACTAAGTACTTAATTAGGTAATTACTCTGTATTATGACACCTTAAAATAAAGTGTTACCCTGATATCGAACACAACTGCTACTCATTAAAGCTTTCTCTGACCTAGTGAAAATGGTTATAGTGTCAAATATTCTCTGTGGTATTCCAATTCCAACTTACAGATATTTATTTAGAAATAAGTTTATGGTAAGGTAGTTTTCTTTATTTTTTTTTCTTTTTTTTTTTTTTCTCTGTGATTTTTTTTTTTTTTTTTTAATGTTGTACTAACATTGTCTCAATGATTCCAGTATATTTGCATTTTAGTAAAATACATATATTTTTTTTTTACTTTTCACAGGTTTAGTGATGTGGACACACTTAACATAATACGTCTACTAATGCCAGATTTTGCTGTCTTCCTGTCTACACTGTTCATCCTTCATTGGTGTAAAGCCAAAAAGCCACATCATAGCGAAAACTGCAGGGACCTCTACAACAGTGAGGTAATGAGCAACTTGTTATTGTATTGTTGATTTGTAGAGCAGGGCTGCTTAGTTGTCTTCCTGGAGGTCCAGCTTCCTGCAAGCCTTTGGGTTAACTTGAAAATTACAGCATGACTGGAACTTAACTCTGTAGAAAGGCTGAATACATTTTTTGATAAAATCATCCAGAACTTACAGTTAGCATGTTTAGTGTTGTCTGCACTGTTCCTGTTTCCATGTTTGACAGGGTTCAGATGGAGAGATTTCTGACTCAGAATGTGAAGGGGAGAGTACAACATCCTCTTTTGGCTCCTCTGTTAAGAGCCACACCTCTCCTCTCTCCTCTCCTGACGTTCTGCAAAAACTGATCATATTTTTGACCAGTCTGAGACTTCTTATGTCTTCTGTAATGAACACTGCTGGAAAAGTCTTGGTGACTGTTCTGTTGTGTTTAGCAGGTAATGCATGTAGATATTAATGTGTGTGTATTCTGGAAAATTATTCATAGATGTAGTCAATAATCTTTTACATTTTGACAGGTATAACGTTTCCCTCGCTGACATCAGCACTGTATTTCATGGTGTTTCTTGGCCTTGTATGGTGCTGGGTGTTAGACTACACCATCTCTCTGCTGCACTTTAGCTCTTTGTGTGTAATGATGACCATCTTCAGTGGAGGACACATCCTTATCCTGTACCTCTACCAGCTGCCTCTTTTCCAACAGCTCATTCCTCCTCAGGATGGCTTTACCAGGTACAGTTCAGATTCCTACCCAGTAAACCAGTATCATTAAAGGGGTTACATTTTACATGTTTTTTGAACTGAAATGTGTGTTGGAGGTGTGTGTACACAAGCACCCTATAATGATAAAAATTCTATCAGAATGTCTCATATGTGATTGAGTTGTGTTGTTGTTGGATGTAATAATGAACAGCAATTGTCATTTACTCCTGACATTTGAGCCGCTGAAGATGCAGAGGATTACTTTTGTCTTTCAAAGGAATGCACCCTCCGATCTACCTAAATGTGTCCATGTTAGCATGAATCATATCTTTGCAAATCACCTTTTCTAATAATGTGCTAATTAGCAAGTTTCATGATGAATTCGACTAAAGTTAACAGTCTCAGAGAACTGCTTGTTACCCCAGGGAAGAGAGGGGAGGGGTGAGCAGAGCTCATTAGCATTTAAAAGGGCCAGGCACCAAAATTTGTTGCTGTGAACAGAGCTGTTTATGACAAAGTAAAAAGGGTGTTGTTTTACTCTACCATTGAGAAGTTTTTTTTTAAATTTTATTATTTATTTATTTTATTTTTTTGAGAAATTTTAACCACAGTATGTTATAGACTTTTCATTAAGACCCTAAGGAATCATATCAACTTTATTGGCGTCCAATAACCCCTTTAAGTAAAGGTCAACATTATTTACATCAAGTACACTTTACAAATATATATATATATATATATATATATATATATATATATATATGTATATATAAATACATTTTAAAGCTTAGAATCTTGGCGTTACGGTGAAAATAGGGATTATGACCAACTCTTAACAAATGAGTTCAAATTTGTTGACATCATAAACCGTGCAGTCATCGGTTCATCCTCAGTTTCGTGCAGAATAATAGTCCTCCGATCCGCTGCTGCAGTTGTACAGATTCTTAACACGTTTATTGCAACTACATTTCATCTTTTTTCATCAAACAGCCAGACTAATGAATGGCTCGACACAACCCGTACCGGGACAGAGCCTAGATGTTTCTGCTGCTGAGAAAAGAAATTCAAAAGATGGCACCATCCACGGAGCCATAGTGTATATGTGTACTGAAACTTTAGTCTCTTGGCTACCTGTTACAGAGGGAGTGAGACGAGAGGCGAGCGGATCCATTTGCAGACTTTTATTGAAGGGACGCGACAAAGACATAGTCAAGGCAGGCAGGGTCAAACAGTGGCAAACAGGTATTTAGACAGCAAGACGAAGAATAGTCCTTAAAGCAGACGAGGGTCAATTAGCGGTGAACGTTATCCAGATGAGGGTTAGGCAAAGAGAGTAATCCGAAAAGACGGGCGAGGGTTTACAAAGGCAGGCGGCGAGACAGACAAAACGAAATAACTAGGCTAGGTCACAAGGATGGAAAAACGAGACAAAACAAAAGGGAACTAAACACAGGATAACAGGGAGAGCGCTTTGTACGAATGCTAGAAAACAATTCAATACTCGGCAGTGACTGACAGGAAGACCGGGGCTTAAATACTGTCTCTGATTGGGTGCAGGTGATAGGAGCAGTGGTTGATGGGGAATGTAGTCCGGGGTGTGGTGTAACAGTCAGTGAGGTGCAAGGTGAGAGCGACATCTGGTGGTGAGCGGTCCGCAGCTCACCGACCAGATCCGTAACAGCTACCATTTTAGAAGCTGCAATTCCACAATAAATAAATAAATAAAAAGCCTGCTACGGCAGCAAATTTAGCATGCTTTTAGGTCCAATTTTGTTGAGAAAAAAACTCAGCTCGACAGAGCTAGTGTACCCCATAAGTCCCGAAATTCAGCTGCTGTATTCTCTCCTCTCTCTCTTTTTCTCTGCATAGCTGTTGATTATTTGTTTCGCGTGTTGTGCTTTTATTGAGTAGCTCATCTAACAACAGAAATTAGAGATTTACACCAAAAATGTGATGCAGCTGCTGGGCAATCAAACCTGGTTGTGGAGTAAATAAAAAAAACTATGGAAAATATATTAGGATAATATAAATGACCCTCTTAAAATCCAGTGAAGGCATAGTCCCACTGCCAGTTAATGATACGCATGTTTAGGCATGAGGTTGCTGGCTCAAAATTATATAAAATGTTTAGGGTTGGATTTGGTTTGCAATTTGGATTAATTTTATAAGATCCCATGATAAATGCAATTTAAACTAATTCGGAAGTGCTTCTTGTTGGAAATGTTTTTCTGTTGGACTTGTGTATGTATGTTTTTTTTGTTGTTTTTTTTTTCCTTCCCATTTGTTAAAAGCTGTTACATTATTAAGCAGTGTCACATATAGGTTTGTTTCCCCTTGTATTTTATGTGGTAACCACTGGGGGGGTGCTCAGGGCATATATTTTTCTTTCTTAGTTTCTTGCCTGATGTGATATTATGTTGCAAAGCGAAAGTAAAAGTTTCAACAAGTTCCCTGCATTCTAACAGGACAGAGTGCCATGTATTTATTTAAATGAACATTTATTTTATAAAGAACACTGAAGCAGACCCTGCATAGGGTGAATAATAAATTTTTGAGCCATCGATATCAACCAATTCAGCACCACGTCCATGGACGCACCCAGTAACGTCGCTCGTAAGAAGGTATATCTCAAGCAACCTCCTAAGGTATAGTTCAGGGAACACACCTAGAAAAGGAACACCTGTAGTCAAGATATACCTTTAGTGTCTTTGTAGCGTGCTAAGAGACAGCATTATCAGGAAACGCGGCCCAGATCATTAGTAGAGTCTGCAAGGCTTATACTGGGTGTGGCCTATAAAGGAGAAATATGTACACTAGTTGAGAAAAATGTGCACTAGTTGGGAGTCCCCAGAACAGGATTGAAAAGTACTGCTCTAGAAAACACTATATTATTAAAATGAATTTAAATAATCAGATTTTACATTTTAGGACATTATTAGTGAAATTACTGTACTGAAAGTACTATTTTAAGTCAAGGGAGCACAGTCCTATTCCTTCTTGCATACTAACCACTGACACTTCTCTATTTGTTTGCATCTAATATTTCTGTCTTTTTGGGTTAGGTTGTTTGGTTTGACAGCGCTCATCCAGACTAACATGTCAGAACCATATATTCTGGCCCTGCATGAAGATGGTAGCTGGCCTGCAATGGTTCACCCACTGGTGCTCCTACTGCTGTATTTTTCAGTCATGAGTTTACTACATAAGTGGACTCAGTCTTTTCAGGAGGTAATAAAATGCACTTCACACAAGCATCCATAAAAACATTGTAGGTGTCAGTCTTGCTTCTGAAGGGCCATCTTTCTGCAGAGTTTAGCTCTAGAACACCTGCCTAGTAATCTTAAAGTCCTTGATTAGCTGGTTCAGGTGTTTTTAATTGCAGCTAAAGCTGAACTCTGCTGTAAGGAATAACTCTTCGAGCAGGATTGCACTGCTATATAGAAACTATTTGAGTTAGATTTTAGGGGGCCTTTACATAACATCCTTCTCA
The DNA here is from genome assembly GCF_022985175.1 of Labeo rohita. Classification (NCBI taxonomy): domain Eukaryota; kingdom Metazoa; phylum Chordata; class Actinopteri; order Cypriniformes; family Cyprinidae; genus Labeo; species Labeo rohita. The sequence goes on along the minus strand of NC_066877.1, from coordinate 153,244 downwards.
ACAAAATATTGAAAACTTTTTATGCATTTTTCCATTCATTTACATGACAGTGGCATTTTAGGGGCCTGAAAACTTTTGAAAACTGGTTTCAAATGGAAAGTTTTAAAAACTATGCCATTATTGTGTCTGTGTAAACCTCAAAAATGTGAATTTGTGAAAATGGTAATATCATGTGCATGTGTATGTGTTCAGTCTATAGGCATGAAAAAATACTTGAAGAATGCACATGTGCCCAGTATAGTCCCAGCTAACAAAAATGTGTTCCAAGAATGTTTTGATAACATTCCCAAGTTATGAAAACATTATTTATAAATGTTTTGTAAACTTTTAAAAGGTCAATTTTTTTTTTCCTTTTTTTAATGTTTGAAGAACATTACATTTGAATGTTTGGATATATATTTGGATGCTAGACACTAAGTTCATAGAATTTTTGCAGCTGCAAAACAAAAAGCTGACAGAAACACCAAGTACAAGTTTTTGCTATTGAAATTATACACAGTCTCATCTCATCGCATGGTGTTAGCTGTGAGGTTTTACCCAATCTAAAAGTACACTGACTACATTATAAATCATTGTTCCATCTAAAATGGATGTGCCAAGTCACTGACAGTAAACACAAGTAATAATTATTGTCTAGTGTCTCGTGGTGAATCTTTTGTGTAAACTCACATGAAAAATAAACACCCCCAAGAACATCTCAGTTATTCAACTTTGCAATCCAAAAATATTGCTTAAAACACAAAATTAATAATTTTATATGAGGTTGTATTCATGTTTATCTGTCTGCATTAGTAACCTGAATATATACTATGCGCAGGAAAATGTGGAAAGTTTTGCTGAAGCCTCCGACATCCTATCCAACTTCTCCAAGAGTCACCATTTCTCCCCTGAAAGAAAAGAGGTAAGGTAAAATATATCAATATCATCTCCTTGCCAACATTTTCAAAGGACAGGCACCAGGTTAAGGGTTGAGAAAAACTGCCAGGTGAAGTTGACAAGCAGTAGACTCTTATTTACTACACAGTTATTAAAGCAGGTTTGTTACTTTCTCAGGCCTTTTGTGATTCCCTTACTACATAGTAGTTAGTCGATGACTTAACCACTAGTGAAGTTTATACTATACTGCATCACCAGGCTTGTGAGGTAGGCATTATCTATAAAATATCAGCAAGCGAACAGAATAACAGCATTCTAAGTGGAGAGCACAAATTCACGTGTAGCCTGCATCATTTTAACTACTGTTCCAAGTCCAAGATGATTCAATATATTATTTAAATATAATTATTATATATATATATATATATATATAATTTGTTTATTTTTTAATAAGCACACCAGATAATGTGTATTTCTGAAGAGAAATTATAATTATCATACCAAGTAGAAGAAGCTTTCTGAAGCATGGCAAAGTTGAGCAAGTGTGAACTGTGGTAAGCAGACAACTTGAGGGTAACACATTTCATTTGAGATGTCATAGAACTTTTCAGAACATTTCAGATGTCATAGAACTTATAGGAAATGGATGCCGGGGTTCTTTTTGTGAAAGGCCATTTGTAAGCCAGCTTGTGTTCTGAGTCTATGTATGGTGCTAAATGGCACGTTTACCTTTTCTTTTAATGGACACCTGCACGTTTTCCTTCAGACTTAACAACAGTGAAAAGCTTCAGCATGGTCCTTTTTTTTTTTTTTTTTTAACTTCGCTTGGTGTTTCACTGTGGGAATCACTTTGGGTGTGACCATCTGCTGAAGCTCTTATGACACAATGTCTGTCTTTGACAGGTTTGACAGGTCAACCTTTGACCAGGCTCCACCCATCTATATCAATCAGGTCAACCCCTGCCAAAGTCATTCCCATGTTCTTTCTGTGGGAGACTGCAGAAAGCTCTCTCAGCACATTCTGACTGATTTCGCTGAACTGTTTACAAGCTGATCATCATAGGTATGAGTCACTCAACACAACATCAGTTGGACTGGTTTATGTTGAGTGACATCCTTAAAATTTAGAATAGGTTAGGTGAGCTTCTAATCAGCCTATTGTATATTAAATTACAGTGGTATGTGACGTCAAGTCAGCTTGAGACTTTACACAGCAAGACGAGTCTTCAGAAGGTTTAATTACATTATACCAACAGGCTAATGTGTTGCGACAAATGATGTAGATGGCCATCACTCCCACCTAAGAGAATGAGTTGAAAATCAAGGAGGTTGCATCCCGCCTGTGCCCATCCTCATGTGGAGCTACCATCTCAGGCAGGGACCTTCACCCCATATGCATTGTGTGTATGGGCTAGAAGCATATTCAATCATTGCTTGCAGACACACAAACATGTGCTCACTGTGCATCACTGCCAGTAAAAATCTTGGAAAGGAAGCTGAGAGTGGCAATGGCTAATAAGCACTACCCATGCATGTCTGGAGCTGCAGCACAATCTGCTGTGACTGACCATCTCACACAAGCTAGTACGAATTGGGTAGACATGGAGGAAGCCGAATCCCTGGATATGCCTCCACTGATTTGTATGGAGGAGATATGCCACTGAAGACTCTACCACTGGGGGGCCGGCCAACCCCAGTTCTTCCATTCTTTGAATCTCTAACATGGAATACCCCTTGGTGAGGAACTTGCTCTTAAAGGGCTAGACCAATAGCGGGATATTTCCTTCATGCAAGCAGGCATGGCAGGCAGGAGTTGTCAACCTTTTCCCAACATATAGGTCCCTCTCAGCTCCTTCAGTGTCTTTGGCAGTGGGCCAAGCTAGGCCACGATTTTTCCACGGCTTGTTTACATACCTTGTGCAAGAAATTGTCTGCTTGCGAGGCGTTTGTGCTAGGTGGTCTAAGGGAAGATAAAATTAAAAACTAACTGTTTATTATTGTCCTCTTACATTATTGACAACTATTTCCATGCTTGACACTGTAAAGCTGCTTTGAATTGTCTTCCTCCTGTTCGTTGTTCATGTCTAAATCGAGGAGATCAGAGTTAGCATTGCCTTCTGCGTCCTTATCCACCGGTTAAACCCCCCTCTTGCGCTAGCAGGCCCTCAAACAGTGCTGTCCCGTCAGATTTTGCTGCTGAATAAGATGGAATGGCTGACCACTTCGATCTATTAGAGAATGTATAAACATACAGGGCAGTCTGTGCTGGCTGAATGCAGTGACTTTATTGTCAGCATACCAAGTGGAGATTTTGGAGGAGATGGGATGGCAGCTGGACTTAGGTGCGCCTAAGTTCTCATGCACTATGGAACTATGGGATCTGGCACTATGGGACGAAATTTGTGTGGTGAATGATTTGATTCGGCACACTTCCCACGGTGTGGTTCAGGACTGCGGCCGCATGATAGGCTTGGCTTTCAAGTCAGCGCTTTTTATAATACAGATTGTGTCATAGCAGCTTTACAGTATTACAGTATCCATTGTTCTCCTCTGGCCACACGAAATCAGCTGTTTTATTCCAATCTGCAACAAAGTCAGACTGTACAGAAGTCTCATCTGGTTCTAGTGGTACATCTGGTGTTATGGGAACAGTTCCAGTTGACCTATTAAATACAGCCTAACAATCCTTTAACATATATGAATAAAAGAAATGTGTTAGTGTGTTATGTCTAAGCCAGGTTAAATAGAGTGTGTCTGCCTGAGTTTGGGCGCTAAAGGGGAAAAGGATCTGCCACCCACAGTTGATTTTGATATTCTAGGTGTTGCCAAATGGCATTTGCAGTGTACGTCAAGGACTATAATGTGATAAGAGTTTGCTCAAGTACTGAGGAGCTAAACCATTCAGGACTTTATAAGTAATTAGCAATATTTTAAAATGCATACAATGTTTAATCGGGAGCCAGTGCACTGTTGACATAACCTGGCTAAAATGGTCATACTTCCTGGTTTTAGTGAGCAACCACCCAATAAAGCATTACAATAATCTTCCTGCCCTGCTTGTGGATTTACCTGTTTGGAATATATTAACGACTTTTGATTTAATTTACCTTCAGCTTATCCTTCACACATAGTTGTGTCACACATCAGTTTTTTTTTTGTTTTTGTTTTTTTGTTTTTTCTTAAAATTTAACAGGAAATTACTAGTCATCCAGTTTTTGGATGTCAGTTTTGGATTTCAGTTTATTGCAAAACCTGTTAGACTTGGCGACAGAGAGAAATCGATAGTAATGGATGCTGTGTACGACCCTACTAATGGGTTGTTTGGTCCAGCCCTCAAGAAAATGCAGGAAATCGGCACCCTCAGGAAACAGAAGGACAAAGCTTTTAACCTCTTTTTTCCATTTAAACAAGTACATCAACCACCCTCTCAACCCTCTAAGACCTACTCACAGCGGACAGCAAGCTGGTCAGCAATGACGACTGGATGACTGAACCTTGAGGAAAAAGTAGAGGAGAGGAAGAAGTGTGCGACGTGAAACGTAGGTACTCGCGGTCCTTTTTCTCCGCCTGCAAAGAAAACAATGTGGGAATACAACCCTCTTGTTCTAAAGCCAGTAAAGGCCTATTCGGATCTCCACGTTCAGAGAGATGAGGGAGCTCAGGGTCATGTTCAGCAGAGTCACCAAGCACTCACACTGGGCCTCATTTATGAAGTGAACGTACAACAGAAAATTGGACGTACAGTCAGGTTTACGCAAAACTTGGAATTTATCAATATGGACGTGAACGGTGACTACGATCAAATCTCACGTCAGGTCTGAGCTTGTGTACGCATTTTGAGTTAGCCTGAATTTGTGTGCGGCAAAGAGTTTTATAATGACAGCATTTTGTTCATTTACATTATTTTCCTGGTCGACAAAGAAAGCTTTTTTTATTCTTTTAGGGCGTTAGATGTATGCACAAATAGCAGCATAAACAAGAATTCACGCATCGTCGCATCACCCACCTGCTACACTTCGGTGAACAGAGACCAGAGACCAGAACAGAGAACAGAAATTATAAAAGGAATAAAATAAATAGGGCTAGCATACACAAAATATATTTCTCTTAAATAATTAACAGACTAACAAAAGAAAAAAAAAACTAGGCAAGTATAGGTCACTTTCATTTTTGTGACACTCTTAATGCATTTGATTTGTTTTATTTATGTCTTTTTTTAATGTAACTGATTGTGCAGGCACCTCACGTGCACACACACTTTTCAGCATTGCTAACTTGACATTTCTGCCATTAACCAAACTAAAATGAAGGCATCCAAACATAAAAGTTGCACTTCTTAATTTAAAAGGTCCACTGTAAAATAAGTGTGCGGACTTGTTTACATCATAGGTAATAGTTTAGCAACCAAATGTTACATGGAAAAAATTGAAATATTTGGATGCCGATGAGAGAGTCTTGTGAGCCCAATGCGGTTTAGTTTCGCTTTACTCGCATATTCATTTTAGCTGGACATTTGTATTCTGTATTCACCATAGCTTCATTTGTTTTACTTTATAGTTTAATATAAAATTTTATAGCTACTCATTTTTCATTCTTGTTCTGTAATACTGTTAAATTAAAAGGGTTTGTTGTGGATTAATGTGAACTAAATAGGCTATAATGTTTTTAATGTTTCGTTATATTTATTGGTATTTAATGTGCATACTGAAGACTATAAATTAATGCCATTGTTTGCAAATACAGCCTAAGGTTAAGGAGTGTTTTTAGAGTAAGATCATTTCTCTTTCATGAGTTTACTTCCTCTTTTTGACCGTGTCGTAAACTCTAGGAGCAAGGCTTCTAAAGGGGCGTGATATTTAAATGACGATTTTTTTCAGCAGCCACATTTATCAACATACGATCATTTGTACGACGGGATTTGCGGCATATGAATATTTCATGAATCACACGTGAACTCTATCATAAGTGGATTTGTGTGCTCGGATCGCCGCTCGTTTCTATGTTAGATTGATAAATGAGGCCCACTGTGTTTTTTAAACACTTTTCAGTGGTAATAAATGTGATTATGTCAGTGGCTGAAGTCCTGACAAATGAAATCAAAACTCTTAAGCAAACAAGAAGAGACATCTGGGGTTTTATTCCCATTATTTTGTAATTCCAAAAAAGGGGGGGCACAGCCCTCAATTTACATTTGAAGCCATCTCAGCAAACAGAATATCTGGGGCTTAGAATAGACTTCCTCTCTTATAAAGTCACACTGACAGAAGGGAGAATTACATCTTTTACACAATGCGTTGACCGCTTTCAGATGGGAAAGTGGTTCCGTACAAACTGTGCTTACAGGTGCTGGGTATCATGGCTTCAGTGATTTCTGTAGTACATTTGGGGCTGCTCAGAATGAGGGATTTTCAGCACTAAATTGCAAATTTATGTCTGTGCTCTTGACGGCATCTCAACTGGCCGGTAAGAATTATTCGTGTGTGTCAGAGCATTGGAAAAGTCCTGCGACTTTCAGAACCAGGATCCCCTTGGGGGCAGTGTCATTGAGAGTTACTATAATAACAGATGCGTCCTTAAAAGGCTGGTGAGCGTCTCTAATGGGCAGAGCGGTGAACGCTGTGTGGCCTCTGCAGTGGATTCACAACATATAAATTATTTTGAGTTGCTAGCAGTGTGCCTAGTGGTGTAACATTTTCTGAACTTCATCAAAGGTCAGCATGTTTTAGTGAAAATAAACAATCCCACAGTGATTGCTTACATCAGTCGATAATTTTTGGTTTTAATGGCAAATCCGATTTGGCAAAGAGGCTGATCGTGTGGAGTGACACAAAGCTTTTGTCCCTCAGGGCAACTTGAGTTCCTGGGATTTTAAACAGAGGAGAAGATTTGTTGTCCAGGGGAAATGCCTGTATGGGGCAGTGGAAACGTCATCCCCAGGTGGTGAACCAGTTATGGCAGAGGTACGGTCAGGCTGCCGTAGATCTCTTCGCCTCGCAAAAAAAACGCTTACTGTCCTCTGTATTTCTCTCTAGCAGCTGAAAAGGCACCAATAGGTAGTTCAACTGCTGTCAGGCCAGCCATAGCCCCTCCCTCCACAGAGGGATTTGCTGTCTATGGGCTTGGCCCGTGAGAGGTGGAATTTGAATGCAGCAGGTCTGCCTCCGTCAGTCATACATACTAAACAGAGTGCAAGAGTGCCTCCTCTACTCACTAGCTTTATTCCAATAAATGGCGAGTCTTTGAAGAATAGTGTGCATAGTGCACATTTCTAACTAGTGTTATGCTATTTGGTGTGGTAGCCCTGGCAAACATAGATAATAAAACAAACAATTCTTGTGGCTCTTTGGAGCAGCAGCAGCACATACAGTCATGTGAAAAAGTTACACTTTTTCCATGGTATTAAATTTCATGGTTTTCTGTATCAGGACATAAAAAATTACCTGTTCCTTGGCAGGTCTTAAAATCTGGAAAACAAAACCTCAGATAAACAACATTAAATGACATATCATACTGTGTTATTATTTAATTAACAAAAATTAAGCCAAAATGGAAAATCCATGTGTGAAAAAGTTAGGAACCCTATGATTCAGTTGCCTGTATATCCCTTTTTAGCAGCAATAACAGTCTCTCACCTTATTCTGGAGGAATTTTGGCCCACTATTCTTGCTTGTGTGCTTGGGATCATTGTCCTGTTGCATGAATTTTGGCCCAATTTTGGCCCTATTTTAGCTGTCGGACTGATGTCCTTACATTTGAATCTAGAGGTGCCCTGGTCCTGTGGCTACAAAATAAGTGCAATATCATCAGCCCTCCACCAGCATGGGTGAATTTTGGTATGAGGTGTTTGTGCTGATATGCCCTTTAGGTTTTCACCAAACTTGGCACTGTGCATTATGGCCAAACATCTCCACTTTGGTCTCGTCTGTTCAAAGGACATTGTTCTAGAAGTCTTACAGTTTGTTTAGATGCAACTTTGCAAACCTAAACCATGCTGCAATGTTTATAAATTTTTAGAAGTGGTTTGATGAGCACAATTTTTCTGAAGTGTATCTGACCATGTCCAACAGTACTACAAATCCACAAATACATTTTTCTTGTTGTATAGATGTATTTCCAACTGAAGCAAAAGGTTGGGATAAAGAGCTCATGAAATATGTAATCATAACATTAAATGCAATTCATTTACCCAATTTACAAATTAAGAGAACAATTTCATGTCTTGCTGTTTTCTTAAAGATAGCATTGCCATTTTGTAAAAAAAATTGCATTCTCTTTTGTTGTTGTTGCCATTTTTTAGGCCTTGATGTTGGTGTGGAAGAGGACATGGCAAGACCATGAAGGTTCTGGGCTGAATTCCCTGATTGTGGAAGATGACTACCCAAATTGCTTTGCTTTTTCTCCATATACACAGAATGTCTCTTACTGTACATCAAAAAGTAATTGAATGTAGAAAGTCTACATTATTCTTGTGTGTGTGTGTGTGTGTGTGTGTATGTATATATATATATATATATATATATATATATATATATATATATATCTATATCTATTTCTACACATTCTCAGACTCACAATTACACATTTCTATGCCACTATAAAAGTCTAAACAGCACCTAAATTAATCAGGTGGTACAGCAGTCACATGGTCAAAGTTGTAGCTCTCTTCACTGCTTACAAGTTGTCACAGTTTCTGTGAGCATGTGAATACTTTGGTGTTAATACTATTGCCATTAAAATGCATAATTCCAAGGATACGAGCAGTTCTGAATAGAATGTTACATTGTAATTTTGAAATTATGGTAATTACGATAAGGTGGGACTGTGGCTGTGAACCCCCAGGAGCTGACTTTGACATCACTGATGTACACCGACCAAAATTATAAACACAACACTTTTGTTTTTGCCCCCATTTTTCATGAGCTGAACTGAAAGATGTAAGACTTTTTCTATGTACACAAAAGGCCTATTTATCTCAAATATTGTTCACAAATCTGTCTAAATCTGTGTTAGTGAGCACTTCTCCTTTGCCGAGATAATCCATCCACCTCACAGGTGTGGCATATCAAGATGCTGATTAGACAGCATGTTTATTTTACAGGTGTACCTTAGGCTGGCCACAATAAAAGGTTTATTGTTTATTTAGGCCCGTGCAATGTTGGTCCACTCCTCTTCTATGGCTGTGTGAAGTTGCTGGATATTGGCAGGAACTGGAACACGCTGTTTTATATGCCGATCCAGAGCATCCCAAACATGCTCAATGGGTGACATGTCCGGGGAGTATGCTAGCCATGTAAGAACTGGGATGTTTTCAGCTTCCAGGAATTGTGTACAGATCCTTGCAACATGGGGCCATGCATTATCATGCTGCAACATGAGGTGATGGTCGTGGATGAATGGGACAACAATGGGCTTCAGAATCTCGTTACGGTATCTCTGTACATTCAAAATGCCATCAATAAAATGCACCTGTGTTCGTAACATGCGCCTGCCAATACCATAACCCCACCACCACCATGGGCCACTGGATCCACAACGTTGACATCAGCAGACCACTCACCCACACAATGCCATACACGCTGTCTGCCATCTGCCCTGTACAGTAAAAACCGGGATTGATCCGTGCAGAGAGCACCTCTCCAAAGTGGCAGACACCATCGAATGTGAGCATTTGGCCTCTCACGTCAGTTACAACGACAAACTGCAGTCAGGTCACAAACAATCCCACAGTGATTGCTTACATCAGTCGATAATTTTTGGTTTTAATGGCAAATCCGATTTGGCAAAGAGGCTGATCGTGTGGAGTGACACAAAGCTTTTGTCCCTCAGGGCAACTTGAGTTCCTGGGATTTTAAACAGAGGAGAAGATTTGTTGTCCAGGGGAAATGCCTGTATGGGGCAGTGGAAACGTCATCCCCAGGTGGTGAACCAGTTATGGCAGAGGTACGGTCAGGCTGCCGTAGATCTCTTCGCCTCGCAAAAAAAACGCTTACTGTCCTCTGTATTTCTCTCTAGCAGCTGAAAAGGCACCAATAGGTAGTTCAACTGCTGTCAGGCCAGCCATAGCCCCTCCCTCCACAGAGGGATTTGCTGTCTATGGGCTTGGCCCGTGAGAGGTGGAATTTGAATGCAGCAGGTCTGCCTCCGTCAGTCATACATACTAAACAGAGTGCAAGAGTGCCTCCTCTACTCACTAGCTTTATTCCAATAAATGGCGAGTCTTTGAAGAATAGTGTGCATAGTGCACATTTCTAACTAGTGTTATGCTATTTGGTGTGCTAGCCATGTAAGAACTGGGATGTTTTCAGCTTCCAGGAATTGTGTACAGATCCTTGCAACATGGGGCCATGCATTATCATGCTGCAACATGAGGTGATGGTCGTGGATGAATGGGACAACAATGGGCTTCAGAATCTCGTTACGGTATCTCTGTACATTCAAAATGCCATCAATAAAATGCACCTGTGTTTGTAACATGCGCCTGCCAATACCATAACCCCACCACCACCATGGGCCACTGGATCCACAACGTTGACATCAGCAGACCACTCACCCACACAATGCCATACACGCTGTCTGCCATCTGCCCTGTACAGTAAAAACCGGGATTGATCCGTGCAGAGAGCACCTCTCCAAAGTGGCAGACACCATCGAATGTGAGCATTTGGCCTCTCACGTCAGTTACAACGACAAACTGCAGTCAGGTCAAGACCCCGATGAGGACAAGAAGCATGCAGGTGAGCTTCCCTGAGACGGTTTCTGACAGTTTGTGCAGAAATTCTTTGGTTATGCAAACCGATTGTTGCAGCAGCTGTCTGGGTGGCTGGTCTCAGACAATCTTGGAGGTGAAGATGCTGGATGTGGAGGTCCCGGGCTGGTGTGGTTACACATGGTCTGCGGTTGTGAGGCCGGTTGGATGTACTGCCAAATTCTCTGAAATGCATATGATAGAGAAATGAACATTCAATTCACGGGCAACAGCTCTGGTGGACATTCCTGCAGTCAGCATGCCATTTGCACACTCCCTCAAAACTTGCAACATCTGTGGCATTGTGCTGTGTGATAAAACTGCACATTTTAGAGTGGCATTTTATTGTGGCCAGCCTAAGGCACACCTGTGCAATAATCATGCTGTCTAATCAGCATCCTGATATGCCACACCTGTGAGGTGGATGGATTATCTCGGCAAAAAGAAGTGCTCACTAACACAGATTTAGACAGATTTGTGAACAATATTTGAGATAAATGGGCCTTTTGTGTACATAGAAAAAGTCTTAGATCTTTTAGTTCAGTTCATGAAAAATGGGGGCAAAACAAAAGTGTTGTGTTTAGAATTTTGGTCAGTGTACATCTTTATAGTTCATATATGTTTATTACATTTATTTTGCTCACATTTAATAATCTCTTTGTATGCTTGTGTTAATACAGGCACAGAATATACTGTGAAGAAGGAAAGCTGTGGTGGAGGGAATGGAATACTGAATGATGCAGATTCTCTATCTTCTACTGATGCGTCAGGACCCAGTGCTTTAAACCAGCTTGGACAGGTCATAATGAAACAGAGCTATTTAATTGCTCTCATCATCACAATGGTATGTAATGTTTGCGGCCCTAATATATGTTGCTTTGTGATTGAAACACAGAACAAAGGAATAAGGGGTGGGACTTCATATTTAGACATTTAGACATTTCTGTGTCTGCGTGCATAAGAACTGTCATGTCTTTTAGGCTTACTTTTATAACACTTTTAATGCACTATCCATATTATGTCCTTACATTTATGCCGCTAATATGTTCTTTTTGTCTTTGCATGCATGCAGGTATGGAGCATCAGCTATAACTCATGGCTTACATTAGTGTTACTCGTGTGGTCATGTGCAATCTGGATGTTGAAGGATCGGCGGCGGTACGCCATGCTAAGCGCTCCATTGCTTGCTGTCTATGGGACATTGCTGCTAGTGGTTACATTCATCAGTCAACTCCATCTTAACCATATTGACATTTTCCCTACTTTACCAAAAGATGTCTTGATTGACTTTGATGTCTATGGTTATCCAGTACCCTGTGTGCACCTTGCTACAAAGGTATGTAAAACTAAATCTTGTGATGGAGCTTAACGAAGAGTTCTTAGCACAGAGATGCATGATTAGCTATGTTTATTACCCTTTGATTTGTATGATTACACCACTGCTGTTCCAGAGAGAGATAGCAGTTGTCATGAGTGAAACAGCCTTACAAATATTCATTTTAGCAAGCAATTTTATTTGTATATTACAGACATTCAAATAATCACTGAAGTATGGACTGAGGTGACCGGGCCAGACCTACTTGTTGTACAGACACTGCATGCAGTTTTACTGTTTTGAATTATCTATGATCAATTTTTGGCATTGTAACAACAAATTTTGAACTTCACTTTACCCACAGCCGAAGCTTATCCCTGTGTATGAATATGACATGACATGCATATAGAAATGACATATGAATGGGTAACACTTTATAATAACTGCACACTATGAATCATTAGTTAAGCATTAGTAAATAGTCAGTTCATCCTTTATAAGGCATTGTTCAATGCCTATTCAAACATTAATAGGCATTGGTAAGCAGTTTATAAATACAGCTATAAATGTTTTGTTCTTGAGCTTATCTATAATGTTTAATTGTATTTTATTTTATACTTTACTAATGATCAATTTATAATTTCTAAAGTATTACATTATTTACAAACCAGTTATTAGTTGTCAGTGGTTCAAAAGATCGTTTAGAAATAAACTATTTAAATGTACATTTATAAATCTTATTAATTAGACACATTATAAAACATGTAGTAGTTGCCACACATCTATTTTTGTGAGCTCATCTAAAGTGAGAACTATTTATACCTTGTAAAGCAGGGGTACTCAACCCTGTTCCTGGAGATCTACCTTCCTGCAGAGTTCAGCTCCAACCCTGAACAAACACACCTGAACCAACTAATTAGGATCTGAAGGAGCACTTGATGATTACAGACAGGTGTGTTTGATCAGGGTTGGAACTAAACTCTGCAGGAAGGTAGATCTCCAGGAACAGGGTTGCGCACGCCTGTTGTAAAGCATTTACACATGAGATTTAAAGGCTCATTTATCTTTCAGACAGAAAAGTTGAACAAACAGAACACAAAGGGATACAGAACAGACATATTTTTTTCAAGATGCAAAAAATTAAACTGTATAACTGTACACTTGATAAAAAAATAAACTTCTGCAGTTTCATAGAAAAAAAAGTGTACAGTTGTACAGTTTCACTTTTTTTGCATCTTGAAATAAATATCTCTGAGTTCTGTATGTCTCTGTGTTTTGTTTGTTTATTTTTTCTGTTAGGAAGATAACTGAGCCTTTAAATCTCCTTTTGTAATAGATCAGGAACAAGGCATTTCTAGCTGTATTTATAAACTGCTTGCTATTATTACTATTAATGTTGGGACAATGCTGATATTTACTAGGCTTAACTAATGATTCATAGTGTGCAGTTATTATAAAGTGTTATCAGTGAATGATATATATTTTTGCACTCTCTCATAAATAACATGACATCACAACCTTAAAAAAATGCTTTAAATGTCACATAAGCTTAATGCTTGAATGCTCTTAAAAAAAAAAAAATCCTGTTATAATGCCAGACAAACACACTCATTATGAAGAAGATAGTCAGCAGGAACAGAAAAAAAAAATTGAGTAATTAATTCTCAGTGTCTAACCAAATGAAAATACTGTTACTGTTATTTTTGTTATATTTCATTCACAACAATATTGTAAAGATACAGTACAATAGCAAAACTATCAAAAACATGAGTAGAGTTCTGTGCAGCTGGCAAACTGAAGTGCTTCTTTTTCAAATATGGCAGTGAGAATTGTTAAATAGCATAAATAAAGTTGATGTGGAGATGTTAATTGTGATAATATGATTGACAGGCTGATTTATGGTTACAAAAAGCACATTACTATGTGACAAAGCAGTCAATGTTTGAAAATGCAGTGGCATGGTAGTATGTTCCAGAACGTGCATAATCTTGAATTTCAATTCACCCACAATTGGGCAGATTTTTCAGACTGCTCATGTAGTCTCCACCCCAATAACTTATTTAACCCAGATTAAATAACTCATCAGCTGAGTATATAGTACTGCTTGAAAATTTGTGAACCCTTTACAATTTTCTATATTTTTGCATAAATATGACCCAAAACATCATTAGATGTTTACACAAGACCTGAGAGTAGACAAAGACAACCCAATCAAACAAATATGTTCTTTGTCATTTATTAATTGAGAAATATGTTCCATTGTTACATATCTGTGTGTTGCTAAAGTATGTGAATCGTAGCTTTCAGTTTCTGGTGTGACCCGATTTTGCAGCAGTAACTGCAGGTAAAGTTTCTTGTAACTGCTGATCAGTCCTGCACAGCATCTTGTAGGAATTCAACTCTGTGATGTTTATGAGTTTCTTCCTATAAACTGCTTGCACAACATTCACAACATTTAATTTGGATTAAGGTCTCAGCCATTCCAAAAAATAATTTTGTTCTTCTTTAACCATTCTTTGGTAAAACGACTATTTTGGTTTGGGTTGTTGTCTTGCTGCATGGCTCACTTTCTTTTGAGGCTCAGTTCTCGGACAAATTTCCTGAGATTTTCCTTTAGAATTTGCTAGTATAATTCAGAATTCATTGTTCCGTCTATGATGGCAAGCTGTCCTGGCCCAGATGCAGCAAAACAGGCCCAAACCATGATACTACCGCAACCATGTTTCACAGATAGAATAAGGTTCTTATGCTGAAAAGCAGCGTTCTCCAAACATAATGCTTCTCATTGAAACCAAAATGTTATATTTTGGTCTCATCTATCCACAAAAGATTTCTTGTCCACATGATCTTTAACAAACTGCAGATGGGCAGCAATGTTCTTTTTGGAGAGCAGTGGCCTTTAGTTGTTTAGAAGTTAGCCTGGGTTCCTTTGCAACCTCACAGACTATTACAAGTCATGCTTTTTAGAGATCTCTGTTGGTGGACCACTCCTTGGGAGGGTAACAGTGGTCTTGAATTTCCTCCATTTGTACACAATCTGGCTGAGACTGTGGATTTGTGGAGTTCAGACTCTTTAGAGAAGGTTTTGTAACCTTTTTTAGCTTTTCTACCTTTTCTAACTCTAACTCTGATGATGTGTTGAATCATATTTATGCAGAAATATAGAAAACTGGGTCACACTCTATTTTAAGGTCCAATTCTCACTCTTAACAAACCATTAACTATGACTTTTGCTTCAATAAACTACTAATTTGCTGCTCATTAGTAGTTAGAAAGGTAGTTGTTAAGTTTAGGTATTGGGTAGGATTAGGGATGTGGAATATGTTCATGCAGAATATGTGCTTTAGAAGTACTAATAAACAGCCGATATGTTATTAATAGGCATGCTAATAAGCAACTAGTTAATAGTGAGAATTGTTCCCTATACTAAAGTGTTACCGAAAATTGTAAAGGGTTCACAAACGTTCAAGCAGCACTTGTAGCTTTTCACTTGTCTTCAACATTGTTTGTCACTGTATTTTTAATACCTATTTTGGTAACACTTTAGAATACACAGGAACGAATGAGTTACACAATATTAACATTGCAGTAACTACTATTAACCTAGAAGAAACTTTAATACTAACGAATTAGTAAGTAATAACACAGTAAATAGCAGGTAGTTTACTATTATGTAATCAATAACTACTGTTTTTTTTTCATACTTCCTGGAGGACTACTAAGAACTACTATATACAGGTTTATATTTAATGCAAATAATGCATAATGTATAATTAATTCTAAAGTGAAGATCATATTAATCCACTAGTAATGACTCAAAATCCTTCAGAAGGAATTGCTAATTATTTGGAACATTATTATATATAGTATTATAAAGTGAAATGCATGCTAAATCATAACTTAAGTAATTACTTAGGTCATTGAAAGCTTTTGTAAGGTTTTGGATAATAATTCCTTCTGATGCATTTGGTAACTGTTGAGTCATTACTAATGGGTTACCATGATCTTCACTTTAGAATAATATTCTAAATAATTAATAATTCCTTTAGAAGGAGTCATTATTAACCATAACCCTACAAAAACCTCAAATGGTTTCAATTACTTCATCTTCCATTGACATCATTCATTACTAGCAAATTCCAAGTCATTACTAGTGGGTTACCACAGTCTTCACTTTAGAATTAAGTATACATTATGCATTCTTCACATTAATTATGAACCTGTATGTAATAGTTCTTAGTAGTCCTCCAGGTATAAAAAATAGTAGTTACTGATTAGCTAATACTGAATGACCTCATTCAGCTAAGTACTATTAATGACTAATTTGTTAATCAGAGTTCTGTGTTATAGTTATAAAAGTAGTCATTAGAATGCTAATATTGTGTACTCATCCTTTCCTGTGTAGTTATTTGGTAATGACGGTATAGCATTCCAAAATGTTATTGAAATAATTGTACCAAGTGTGTAACTTTCCCATGTATTTTACAGTCTGATTAATTCTTTGCAGGTTTCTTACACATTTAGTTTCTGGATATTACTTAGACAACAGCTGAAAGAAAAAAATGAAGAGGACTTGCAGACAGCAGATCATTTAATGGAAGTCAAAGTACAATCATGTATGCATATCTTTTTGATTTGAAATAGTTTAATTCAATTTGTGCATGATATAGAGAAAAAGTATTTTATTTTAGCATTTGTTACAAAGTATGTTTCAAATGATTATGCACTCACTGCTGGCTTGAAAAAAAAAAAAAAAATTGTGTCAGTTTTTTTAACGTGCCAGTCGGTATTTTAACGTTTCTGTTCCTGTGTTCCTCTCTATTATTACCAAAAAAAGACAAAATAAAAATAAATAGTAATAATAATAATAATAATTAATAAATAAAATAAAAGCCTAAATCAGTAGTTACATTTTTTTTTTTCACTTTTTTTTTATTACTGTACTGTTTTGTTTTTGTCACATTTTTGTATTACTGTACATTCCAAAAAAATAAAGTAAGCTAAAATACCGGTAAAATGTTTACAAACATTATAAACATAAATAGGCTATTTTAGTTCCCTTCTCTCCACAACAAACCCTCTAAAGTTAAAAGTTTTTAGGCTAAATATAAACATCATGCCAAAGCGAATTAACTTAAAAGCGAAACTGAAGCCTATACCTGTGCTTGTCTAATCAATTGCACCAACAAATCAATTGCAGCGCAAATAAGAATCCTGACTCAGGGTTTTGGAATGTACAGTGTAAAAAGGTCAGTTTATGAATATTTAGGATTAATTGTTAACCCGTGATAAATTATGAGCAGTGTAAGAGATGAAGCAAGATACACTCTTAAAAATAAAGGTGCTTTAAAAGGTTCTGCACAGCAATGCCATAGAAGAACCATTTTTGGTTCCACAAAGAACCATTCAGTCAAAGGTTCTTTAAAGAACCATCTCTTTCTTATCATTTTATAATCGAAAGAACCTTCTTTTGACACAAAGAACCTTTTGTAAAACAGAAAGGTTCTTCAGATGTTCTTCAGATGTTCTTTATGAAACCATTTGGACAAAAAAGGTCCTTCTATGACATCGTGAAACACCTTTATTTTAAAGAGTGCAACCCAGGATTCTGTTGTTACAGTTCTGTCTGTTTGTTTTCTTGGTTTCTCCCATAGTCTCCCCCCGTCGATCTGTCTGATTTGGTTTAGTCCTTGTTAGCGTCATATGGTTCACCTGTCTTTGTAATTAGCACACCCTTTATAAATCTGTCTTTGTCATTAGTTCCTTGTCGGTCTTTGTTGTTGAATTGTGTTTCTACGTGTGTGGATTATCGCTCTGTGTTCCTGCCTGTTCCAGCTTGTGCTACCTGAAGTTTATATTAAATATTGTTGCTTGTTATCTCGTCTCTCGTCTCGTTCCGTCCAGCACGCAGCGACTGCGTAACATCTGTTTACCCACCGTTAACTATTTGAGTCTAAAAAGCCCTACTAAATTTTAGAATGTTAAGTTTGTATGGCTGTCTTAAAGCTTTCCGCCCCTGTGTTCACAGCAAAAAACAAAAAATGAACATTTTCCATCATTTTGAGGGTTGTAAAAATTCTGTCATAAACTATTATTACTCATCATTTTAAACTTTCATATTTTAATTATAATAAGACATTTAATTGTTTTTATGTTTGTTCACATTTTAACTTTTAATTATGAACCTGCTGGAAGAGTATATAGGCTCATGCATTTATTTTAAGGAGAACAGATGACCAGAGACTATAAGTTGCGTTTCATGTTCAATACCACACCCCTGTTACAAGGAGTGAGAGGCGAGAGGCGAGCTGATCCATATGCAAGCTTTTATTAATAGGACGAGACAAAGACATAGTCGTACAGGCAGGGTCGAGACAGGAGCAAACAGGTAAATCACAGGCAGTCGTAGAGAATTATCCAATAACAATAGATAGTCCGAAAAGGCAGGCAGCGAACAGACGAAAAACGGGGGAGCCAGGCGAGGGAATCAAAAAACACAAGGAACTAGGAACAAGGAACAAGGAAACTAGGAAACGCTAACAATGGAAATACAACAATAACAATCCGTGACTTGCAAGGGGAAAGACCGGGGCTTTTATAGTGACGCTGATTGGTCACATGCGATGACGCAATCAGCGTGAAGGATACTGGGAGATGTAGTCCGGGGTGTAAAGCAACAGTCAGTGTGAGATAAGGTGAGAGTGACCTCTGGTGGTGAGCGGACCGCGGAACATCGACCAGATTCGTGACAAGCCCGCACAGTAGCATAGCGGACAGTATGCAGGGCACGCACTATGCTGCTGAGTTGTGTCTTAAGATTTTTCAGTCTCTGCTTAAATCTGTAAATGACGGAAAATTTTTCGGTTAACGCGACCTCTGATATTACAAAAAAGTGATATTTTGTGTTCAAAGTTGAATATATTATCTCAAATAACTCAATCACAAATTTTTAATACACACATGTATTTGATATAGGAAAAAAAAGAGTTGAGAATAGTCTATGTCCTTTATGTTTGTTTAAAATATAACACCTTATCTCAGTTGCAAAATAAGTAATTTAAAATGTGTATGTTTATATTATAGGTGACACCAGTCAAGCCTCTCAAATGATGATATTGTTGGGAACATTAGTTAAAGGCATTTTGGTGAAGTACTGGATCTTCTGCTGCTGCTTCATGTTCTTCTTTGTCAGTTTCTCTGACAAAGTAGCAGTCTACAAAATCCTCTATATCTGCTTATTCCTCTTCTGTGTGGTTCTGTATGAGGTGAGCTAACACAAACCTTTTCCAAGTTAGAGATTCCTGATCCATATTCTTTCTTTCTCTTTTTCTTTCTTTCTTTTTAAATACTAAAGTAACCTACCTTGTGCAGACAGTGATACACAATGTTGACATGTCTCCATTCAAGGATTTAATAAAATTTTAAACAGCTCACATTTACAACAGATTTAGTTTAAAAACATCTGATAAAAAATTATAACCTCACACAAAATGACTTGCAGCAACTGCTGCCAAACAAAAACTAATGTATCAGACATAACCTAATTGAAATAAAGTGGAAAAACTTTTCAGTAAACATTTTACAGACAAACACTGCTATTTTCTATTTTATTTGACTTTAATATTGATATACCGGTTGTGTCCAGGTACATTATGAAGTGTGGAGAAGTATATTGAAGCATTTCTGGGCGGTTGTTGTTGGATACTCTATGCTAGTGTTGATCCTGATCTACGTGTACCAGTTTAAAAGTGTCTGTAACCTGTTCCAACAGATATTAGGCATACCAGAGGAGAGGTAAGTACTGCCATGTAGACACATAAACATTGTGTCATAATTCATAAGCAGCCACATGTGGGTGTATTACTTAATCACTGTGTTTACACATTTTAATGCTGTTCAGACGTGGAATGAGCAGGGGAGATCGGGGGCACTTGTAAAAAAATAAAAAAAAATAGAAAATATATAAATAGAAATAGACATTTGATCTTTGAAAGCATGCGATGTCTTACATCTAAAATAATTTGAACCATATATAGTATATATATATATGTATATATATATATATATTGATGCCGGAGCAGCAGTAGACAAGAATGTCTCCTAAGCAATTGAAGTGTTTTGTTGTTGGATGTAATTATGAACATAGTAGCTGTCATTTGCTCCCGACATCTGAGTCACTGAAGATGCAGAGGATTAATGTTACTTTCATTTTTAAAGGGAATCCGCCGAACCCTGATCTGCCTAAATGTGCCTTAAGTTTGCGCAAATCATTCGTGATGCAGCTTCACCTACAGAAGAAGTGAATATAAGGGTTTTTATGAATCGTGGTGGGGTTAGCAGAGCTCATTAGCATTTAAAGGAACATGCAACAAAACATGTTGCTGTGAACAGAGCTGATTTTGAGAAGGTAAAAAGAGTGTTTTTTGCATTATTATTGAGAAATTTTAACCAAAGCATGTTATAGATTTTTACATAAGACCCTAAAGAATCATATCAACTTGTGGAAAATGGGCATCCGATGAACCCTATAAATAACATTGTTAGGTACTACAGCAGTAGAGTGATTACTTTGATGTAGGCTTTTATTTGAGACACAGTGTGTTAATATTGCATGTTGCATGTTAAATTGCATTTAGTTTCATATTATAGTCTTGTCCTTATTATTGAAAATATATAAATTGTATTTTTAATTAGTGCACCTATATGGTTGCTTCTTGTATAAAAAGATGACTGATGTATTTCAAGCAGTCTATTAAGCAGTCAGTTATGAAGGAAAATATATATATATAAAAAATGTTTACAATTCCCCCGATCTCCCTACTATTACACTGCATTTACACTTGCACAGATATATATTTTTTTCTTATTCATTTTTAGTGGAATTTTGCCTCAAGGCAATGGTAATTTCTGACCCTATTCAAAATTGATTTTTCTTTCACTCATATAGCATGTACGTATAATTATGAAAAAGTTTATACATTTGAAATCCATGTGTTCACTCTGTGTCAGGTTGCGAGACATTGGGCTAGAACAGTTTGACACCATTGAACTATTTGCGCGAATCTTACTGCCAGCCTTCTTCCTACTGGCCTGCATTCTTCAGCTGCATTATTTCAACTGTGATTTCCTCTCTCTAACTGATCTTCAGACAGTAGTGCCAAGGAACAAAATTGACAGGTGTGTAAAAATAGTCAGACTCACAAACACAATGCACATTTGTCCTTTGAAAATAATGACCAAACTCAGGAAAGCTTATATTTAATACCATCAGATTAAAAACTCCACAACATTCAGTTCTTTGTTAATTATAATAAGGGCAATCTATTTTAATTATGTAACTTGTGTAAAACAGGGGTTTTCAAACCTGTCTTGGAGGTCTCCCATCACTGCACAGTTTGTATGTCTTCCTTATAGAACACACCCAATTCTGGTCTTTCAGTCTCTAGTAAAGTTAAATCAGGTATGTTAGATATGGAAGACATACAAAAATGTGCAGTGCTGTTGAGCAGTGTTTCCCAGCCCTGTTCCTGGAAGCCATGGCTATCCAATCCTGGTCTTGGAGGGCCAATACACTACAGATTTTAACAGTCTGCCCCAGAAAACTTGCCTGGAAGCTTACAGTGACACTGAAAACCTTGATAAGTTTGTCCAGGGGGTATTCCGGAAAGCAGGTTATGTGACACACCCAGATACGTTTAAAGTTATGTTAAGTGGACAAGCTTTCAGTTCCAAAAATGGAGGATTATTAAAATCTGGAAATTAAATTTGGAGGATTTTTAAAAATTAATCTGTGAAATGCCTGTTTGGTAAAGTGATCAGCCCCTTAGGGCCTGTTTACACCTGGTCACTTAATGCATTTTCTCTTATCGGATATCTATCTGCGCTGGAAATATAGGTTAGTCTCACTACTTTTCATGAAGATGATTGCGTGTTGAGTGTCTGCAACTTACTTTCAGTTTAATTTGTGGTAGTTTGCATGTCGGCTTGCTGAAGAGATACTCAGCTACTCATCCACGGCATTAGCACTGTACTGACTATAACATGCCATATAGCCTATAAAACTCTCTCACATGTTTATTATTAAAAAAATTTGGGAGGAGTAAAATTTGCATATGTGGTTTCAAGCCATGCATTTACACTTGTCCAGTTTTGTCTGGAATGTGGTCCAGACCACCTCCTGAAGTGGTTTGAGTGATCTGATTTATTTTAATCTCAAATGCATTTCAGAGGGCATTTACACCTTGTCTTGTCACAATCGGATAGTTGTCCGACCAGAAAAAAAGCATGAAGTGACCAGGTGTAAACAGCCCCTTAGAGTATACCATTATGAACTTGCTCACGTGCAAGCAATCAACTTCCAGATTAAACGCCAGGCTTATTGCCCCACCTGACATCAATAGTAGTGGTGTTGATTACTTTAGAATAAAACAAGCTGTTTCCTGAAGGTTCCACTGTTAGTAGTGCATGGTATGGCAAAGACATCACCATGGTTGGTAAGTGCTTTCAAAAGCCCTCCGGGATAAAATTGTAGAAGGGCACAAGTTAGGAATAGGCAAAAACATTTTAAAGACTAGCTATAAACTGGAGTACTGCTCAGATCATCATTAAGAAATGGAAAGCCTATGGCACCACCAGCACATTGTCTAGAAGAATGCACAACCACCAGTTAGGTGGCAATATGCACTAAGTATGCAAATGGCAATTGGACAGAAGAAGGAGAAAGAAGTAGTCTGCCACGCTTATTCATCGCTCTGTTGAGAATGTCTTGCATGTTAACCAGGAATATACTTTGTGTTGAATTACTCACTGAAACATTTTTGAAACCAGCATACCTTAAAGAAAGCAAGGTTTGGGTTAATCACCTGAAAGTTCAGGGTATATGTCACAATAGCTTAACCTTGCTTTCTGGAATACCCCCCTGGCGTGTTTTCTTAGGATCTGAGCTAAACTCATAATGACCTTCCAAGAACACGACTGGACACCTCTGTTCAAAGCACACAAAGAGTACACATTTAAGATGATTCCCTTATCCAGCTTAGCTTTTTCAGGCACTGGAATCTCCTTTAACAAGCCAATGAGTTGTGATTTTGTGTTCATTGAGATGAGTGGGTTTAATTTTGTAATTTGCAGCAATAATGGCGCTTTTATTCGAATTCTAAACAAAAACAAACTACCCAGTAGGGGAAAACATTGAGTCTCCGGCACAAAAAAACAAGCCAGAAGAGCCAGACATGGCAGGACTATGCAAGTCAAGCCAGTGCAGTACAGTTCTTTTAATGTTATTCTTTGAACAGAATTATATAAAATTGTATGATATAATTTCAGAGAGGAAGACCTGAAGGAAACACTAAAGGGGATTTTTGATATGTGAGTATTTGATTTCCATTTCCAAGTACGACCCACTGGATAATAGATGTTGAAAAGGTATCAAATTGACATCAAAAAATCAGAGGGAGTATAATGCGCACATTGAAAGGATTTTTCAGTGGAGCTCTGTTTGAGACGTCCCTATTCTCAAGCTCTTATGCAATATAGAATTGAGCTTCTCAATCTCGTTACGGGTCTGCAATGAAGTAATGTGTTTGTAAGATGTAATTCACAATTCTTTTAAATGACATATATTTTTGTATATTCAGCTTAACATCCAGACTTGGTTTCACTTGTTTGATTGTTTGGCTGCATTTAATTCTGAGGAATTAAATGATGTGCAGTCACCTGGCTTTGAGAATTTTAGATGTCTATATTAATCTAGCAGAGGGATTGTAGCTCCGCTCCTAAAGCTCGACCATTTACTGCGGGTGTCGTCAGGCTCTTCAACAGATAACTCTCCTATAGACTGTTATCTATTGATGCCTTCACTTGCCAGAGCTCTGCTAGGATAGTGTATGTGAGTTGTAGGTTCTATGGGAGCCTCCTAACAAGATGTCCTGAGAGTGAAGCGTGGTTAGGCCTCCTCTCATTTTAGAGAGTTGTTATGCTGAGGCCTCTGCTCCTAGAGCTCGGCCATTTACTGCAAACATCATCAGGCCTCCTTTCGCTGCAGAGTTATTTGTTGAAGCCTCTGCTCGCCAGAGCTCCGCTAGGACTGTGTCTATGAGTTGTAGGGTCTATGTAAGTCTTTTTACATAATGTCCTGAGTGTGGAATATAGTTAGGCCTCCTCTCATTTTAGAGAGTCATTATGCTGAGGTCTCCACTCCTAGAGCTTGGCTATTCATTGCGAGCATCATCAGGTCTTCTATCCACAAGTTTCTGGGGGGTGCTACTGTAAAAAAGAATGTGGGTACCACTTGGATACCACTTCCGCTGAGGCGGCGGACATAGTATACCAATGGTATTTTGTGTGCTAATCACAAAAAGAGACTAAGTGTTTTTTGGACCATTGTTTACTTTGTAAAGTTGCACACCTTTATGAGAGATGCCATTACGGCTCTTAGGGACAATGTGCTGTGACAATGGGAATTTGTGTTCTCACATCGTTAGCAAGTTTGGATTGCTAAATCTTGAATGACGGTCAACTAGTGAAATGACATTTGATCTGAGACTGCTGAGATCAGAGCTTGTGTTAAAGGGCATGCCAGATGAAGTCTTGATTTGAGGTTTGTTAACGTAGAAATCACTTTCGTAGAAGCCTCACTTTCTGTCCAGTCATGTGCGCGATTCACTTTGCGTGTCGTAATGTTCAACCCCCAGATCTTACTTTGGAGTACATTCTCATTTGGAATTATTTAATATTTACATTTTTAAATACCCAGTCATACAAGTAATATGAAGAATACAAATTATTTCAGAAAAATTTAATATTTGCCATATACGCAATTAATATATGTGTACATTATTCTTCTATTACATCATATTGATATTCGTACTGGCATTTAATGGCACTGTTTAATGGGTAAATTAATTTATCAGAGTCATAAATTCAACAAACAAAACAAACACACATTTAGGCTTTTATTTGTGCATATAAAACGAGTCACTCTATGGAAATTGTGGTGAATGCTTCTTCTGACGGAGCTTCACAGGTTTTGGCTGCTTTATTTTTTAATAACCACCAGATTGCACTGTTTTCAACCTCTCTTGAAGCTTTGAATCTTTTCCTGAAACGGTCAGAGGAATGTCTCTGTGTTTCACGAGGCTTCATTTGCCTGTCACTCCTGTCAGCTGTTGAATGAATGAGTGTCACGTCCTGCTTGGAAGATGCTCCACCTTTTGACGCAAGGCCTCATGGGGCATACACTGTAAATCCTAACTAGTTCAGCTTACTTAAAAAAAAAGTTTGGAAACCGATTGCCTTATTTTTGCAAAGGAAACTTAAAAAGAAAACTGAAGTTAAGTTAATAATTAGCTGTAAGTAAAGAAAGCAAACACAACCTAAGTAAATTAAATTACAAACATCAAGTTACTTTAACATAAATTCTAGTTAATATACTCTAGAATATTTATTAAACTTACTTAAAGTAGTCTTACTAATAATTCTTATTTCATTAACTTAACGGTTTTATATTTTGTTCTGCAAATATCTTCAATGCTATCAGTCTCAACATCACTTTAATCTACCATTTTAAGCTACAGAGACTGAACAAAAAAAACATGCAATCGGTTTCCACAATTTTTTCAAGTAAAGTGAATGAAATTTTATTAGTTGAACAAGTATGGACTGCACTTAGCACAAGTCTAAAATTCTCAATAATTTATTTTTGTGAAAAACATTTTTTTTTTTTTTTTTTTTTAATAGACAGTATTGTACTGTCATATTTTCAGAACAGGCACTGCGAACAGTAGCAGCATAGCAATAAATAAATAAATAAATAAAAATAAAACAGGGCTTTACAGCCCTGAAATACAAATATTTGGAAAGGCTTTAAACTACCTAACAAGGACTGTAACGACTTACTTGAACCATGCACTGGCTACCTGAAATTAGTGCAGTAACTTCAAAATCAGTGTTTACAAAGTGAATGTGCAAAAATCAAGTCGAAAATCAAACTCTTTACAAAAAAAGGTAAAACATAGATGTAGGACGATTTTAAAGTTGAAGAGAAGAAAATGAGATGGGAGTTTTTCAACCTACCCTAACTGTCATGAAGCGGAATACACAGTTCACACAGAGATAGACAAGACCAGCATTTGAGGTTCATTTCGCTGGATAAGACCATTCTTCCTCGGTGGGGATTGTTTAGAACTCTTTGAAGCGGCATTTAAACTGCATTTTAGAAGTTCAAACTCACAGGCACCATTGAATTCCAATATACAGAGAAAAATCCTGAAATGTTTTCCTTAAAAAACAATTTGTTTATGACTGAAGAAAGAAAGACAGACATGAACATTTTGGATGACAAGGGGGGAGTAAATTATCTGTAATTTTTTGTTCTGGAAGTGAACATCTCCTTTAAGAAAACAAAACACCTATAACATTACTTACAAAGCACGTCCTGAGAAACTCCTCTGAGTCATCCCCCAGAAAAAATGGAAGACCCTGAAGCACTGCAGTGCGAACATGTGTAACTTTGGATGACTATGAAAAAGGAGAGACAAGTAGACAAGTTATAGGTCAAAGATAACAATTATATGCAAATCATGATTCAGAGATGACATCATAAAGAAATACCGTTGAATCAACTTGTTGCAAAAAACGTAATAAAATTCTTCCCTGCTTTCTTCCTTTTTTCCGGAAAATGTCAATCAAGCGAGCAGAATGTGTGTCCAATGCAGCATAGAACTCAGATCTCAGATTTTTTCCTGACATGCGGATGAATTCTGCTAAGATCTAAGCACAAACATGAAGTTGTTAACATTCAAACACACAATTCATAAAGAACAAGAAAACAAAAACAAACAAAAAACAAAAAACAAACCAAAAAAAAAAAATAAATAAAAAAACAGGGAAAGGAAACAAACCATGAAAAGTGCTGGCCACTTTTCCAAGATCTCACAGACAGGAGGTTCAGAGTGGACTATTTCTCTGCGTCTCAGGGCAAACGTACCATCTATCTTCTTCCCAATCAAGCCCATGTTTGGGGGCCTCTTTTTACATTCTTCTACTAGTTCTTTTCTTATACTCTCTTGACTTTCATCATCTTCCCCGTTCGGAAAGTTTGGCAGGAAATTTAATTCAAACCGCCTGGGTTTTTTGATGGCTGACTTTGCACCTGCCATTGTTGCACCTCTCTTTCCGGCAACAGCTATATCACTACAGCCGGATTTACGCAACTTTGTTCTGTAGTTGGCCATCTTAAATTTTCGGCTGTTCTTCCAGCCAGCTGAGCCTGTTGGGGAGCCCTGCTCAGTCAAACAGGCATGAGCTTTAATCAGAGCTGCAGCAACTTGGGCAAAATCTTCATCCCTGGGATACGCCTTATAGGTGTAAATGATGTCTCTTCCAACATTCCAACAACACAGTTGTACCATCTTTCATAAAAGCAAGGTTTCCCTGACGGAGACGGTACTCAACATGAACTGAGAATTTGGTTATTTCAAAATCCTCTGGCCATTCAAATTGTCATTCAGCAGACAACTGCTCTGATGTATCAGATCCAGAGAGAAGTACAGTGTCAGCTTGACTTGAGGAGGGAGATGTGTGTAGAGGAATTATTTTCAGTGTTGCCCTCTCAAATCAAATCATTAATGTCACTGACGTTACATAACGCATTACTCAAGTCAGGGTCTTCGTATTTGACATTGAAAATGTATGTGAGCTGCAGCTTCTCTTGCAGCGCTTGTTTCAAAGCATCAACATCAGCTGGTTTTTCAGGAATGATTCTGGAATGATTCAGGAATGATTCTTGTGCACGATATTATCAGTTTTGACTTGCTGCAGCCATTTAGGCACTAATCCCTGCAGCATGGTGGTATGGGAATTCAGTTCCTCAAAAGTGCTCTCTAGGGGATGCAGCGTAAAGTTCACATTCGAAAGGGAACATCTCAGGTTATGCATCCCTTGCTTTGCCATGCTTCAGGAATTCCTGCACGTCTCCTTCAGACAAGAAGTGGATGATGTTTTTTACAGGTGCCCTTTTATAATCTTGGGCGCGCCTCTTGTGATGCCAAATGCCAAAGCCAAGTTCATTGTTTTGTTTAGACTCATGCTTCAGACACCGGTCATGTCTAAGACATTCCTCAAAAGCACCCTCTAGGGGATGCAGCGTCTCATTCCCCTTCTCATGGAGCCATGGTTACATGCATAACATGAAACGATTTCTTTGGAAACTGATTAGACTTAGATTGTTTTAGACTTATTTTAACTTTATGATACTATAATGAATGTTATGCATAGAACCATTTACTGAACCATTTTCACAAATTTTAACCTATGCAATCTAAAAAATTTGTTGTCTTGTGTCTCTCCCTGGTGGACAATATTAGTATTGTGGCCTTCATTTATCCTTTCCAATGATATAAATGGCTGACATTTTGTAAATTGCTGTAAGTGTCATGGCTGTGCCAAAGTAAAAGGACGCAGAGACTAGGTCAGAAACTAGGTCACACAGAGCACATGGGGAGAATACACACAAACAGCCCTGGGGTGTGATAGTAAGCACCTAGGGCATCGGAAATTCATGAAGGTTGGTATGTTTACTGGTTGGCATGAGTACATTTGAAGGCAGCAATATATAGGCTACTGTAATAAAAGAGGCATCTTTTCATTTAACCTGTACAGCAATTAATTAAGTCATATCATGCAGCATAAAAATGTCAATAATATTATTTGGATATATTAAAATGAAGGTAACATTTAATGATATTTAAGTGTTTTGGAGATCACATTCTTTAGCAAACTGATAAAAAGTTTTTTTTTTTTTTTTTTTTTTTTTTTTTTTTTTTTTTTTGCATTTTCCTCAGTACAAGTCATTGTTTTGAAACATTTACACTGATTTCAACTTATGTCCATTGATGTGTCATCCACTTTAATATTAACAGTTGATCCCTGTTATGGGAATGCTGAAACCCTCCAAAAATCTCCATACACTACATCAGTTTGTACATTTAAATGCAAAGTAAAGGAGGGTCAACAAATGTACCTAAGGATATGAAGCACAATGTTTTCACAAACATTTATCTCTGTAAAAATTATTTATATGTTTTTCAGAGTGATGGAACCTGATAGATGTGGTTCCCCCTAGTGTACAACATTAGGTCATGTTGTAGTCCACTTACCATTTTGAGTTGGCAAAAACTTATTTTCTTGATCTCCTCCTGGAAACTTCTCTGGGGCTCAAAATACCCTCAGACCCCAGGGCGCTAAACCACTTGACTGATTCAAATGAAGTTTGAATTAGTCAAACTGTTTAGAAGATATACGGCAATACATTTTGTAGCCATGGCTCCACACACTTATTAAACTATATCTTGTAAACCATTTGATGAGTTATTTTTGTCATTAGAGTCTCTAGATGATACATGCAAAATTTGGCATTAAATAGACTAAATAGGTTTATAAAAAAAATAATAATAATAATAAAATAAAAAAAAGCAGTATTCTTATCTTCAATTAATTTTCTTTTTTCTTTCTTTCTTTCTTTTTTTTTGTTTGTTTGTTTTTTTTGTTTTTTTTGTTTTGTTTTGTTTTTTGTTTTGTTTACAAAGCACTACAGATAAAAATGTATAATTATTCCAAAGAAAGAAAAAAAGAAAAAAAAAAAAAGTATTGCCCAGACCTCTGCTGGAAAGGAAATATAAAGACCAGCATGATTTTGAATCCAGCCCTCAGTGGGTTGATGATTTTGGCCTCCATTGACCATTGTCACATAATTTTGTTCTCTACAAATTAGACAATATGTATACTGTAAGTGAAGATTTTCAACTTGAATATTTAATTCAAGATACAATGTGTGTTTTAAGTTATTCATTAATATGTATATATATATATATATATATATATATATATATATACACACACATATACATTCCTTCAAGAGACCAATGTTTCCAGTCTAGGGTTGTGCTGTAGAAGCTCAGATGGTTTGTGTGTGTTCATTGCAGACCAGGTAGCTGGTTCTTTAATATAACCTGCATTATGTGGATCCTATGGTCCCCAAACTTTCCCCCTAAAGCACCTTCATATTTTACACACTATGAAAACTTCTTTAATAAATATTGACTTTGGTTTTACTCACTGCAGGATGAAGAAAAACACAGAGAAATTGAAGAAATGGTGAGTGAAGGGTGGACACGAACTTAAGTTGAGAGTTTATTTGAGCAGTGGTTCCCAACCACATTTCTGGTGTACTCCCAACACTGCACATTTTGCATGTCTCCTTGATATGACACACCCATTTCAGTTTTAGAGTCTTTTCAAATAAGATGATGAGTGGAATAAGGTTTGTCAGGAGTGTAAGGTGACTTGCTTAATGTTTAATGTTCGGAATACTCCAAGAACATGGTTAGGGATGACTGTATTGCAACACATACAAATTTATACTCTAGCACATCTACTGACAGTGTTTGCAGAATTTGATGAGGCTTGCCCCTTTTGAACGTAACCTGCTGTGCAGCAGAACAGACTACAGACAGTGTCTTTGAATATGCTTTAATCACAGTCAGGTAGACCTCATACCAATCACAGAGAATGTCCCTGACAAAAAGAATACAACAGTTTACATAACATAGTGCATGACAAAGATGACATGATTCTTTACATATTTTTTCTCTATTATATCTGGTTGTTCTTATGTGCAATTCAGAAAACCTCCCTTCTGTTACTGCAAAACAATTTCTTTTTTTTTTTTTTTATTACTTCAGCTATAATGGTATAATGGTATAATGTCTTTATTTTTTTCCCCATTAAAGGTTGAAGGAAAGGCAGATCCATGGGAAAAGTAGTGATCAAATTTCGTCTTCCTCCTTGGATGAACATCATGAAATAGAATTAGAAGATGATGGTAAGACAAGTTCCTACCTGAACAATTTGTTTTAAAGATCACCATACAGATGATCCACAAGCTCTCTGCGAGAAAGCTGTTATTTACTGAACAGTGTCTGTTTTTTTTTCTCCAACAGCACATTCTCCTTTTTCCCACAAATAAACTGACCTTTTGAATTTCTAGATTAATTTTGCCCAACTTTACCTGTGCTGCTGTTACTGAAGATTATCTTATTGCTCCACCACATAGCTGCAGTGCTTGTGATTCCATTGCCTCAACAATTAAATGTTTTTTTTTTTTTAGAATTGCATGCCATACTGCCACAATCAGTAGCTGCTCTTAGCACTGTACAGTAGACTTACAGCTTGCTCCCCATTTAACTCCTGCCAAACACCTCAGTACATTTATTGCTTCTTTTCATTTGTCTATAATTTTTTGGATTTGAGCTCTAAAATTCAATTTTGAATCAATCCACATTGCCAGAAATCTGACTGCTCACACTTGCTCCAAATGTTCTCCATACAATCCAATATTTAATATTGAATTGTTTTTTCTTTTAGCAAAACAGATCATCTGAGTTTTTGCCACAGAGAAACGGAAACTCCATTCATTAGCCCAGTTTACTGCATTCACAACAACCATCTGCACACACTTCTACACATGCCCAACACTGCACTCCCTTTTCCCAAACATCCCATCATTGGCATATATGGACTTCCCTATCTCAATTTCATTAATATTTAGATTAAACAGAATAGGACTTTTAACACTTCCTGGATATATCTGAGACAATACAGAACCCACTCTAACTTGCATAGTTCTTTTAAACAAGACATTTTTGATCCAGTTGTCTATGTATTACTTTAAACACAAGCAAGTAAACACAAGGGAATCAGACCATGAACAGAACAACAAACAACAAGCAAAAATAAACAAACAAGACCTGTGAACTGTGAAAATACCCCTGGGCCAGACTTTGGTTTCTCCAAATGGAGACAGGTCCGTAGATGACACTGGTAACGGAGATATGCACAGGAGCTCCTGTCTCCAAGTGGACAGGTTCTGTGAAACCAAACATTGTAACATATGCTCCAAATCTTTGTCAGCCCTCTCCATCTGACCATTAATCTAAGGATGGAAACCAGAGAATAGGCTAACATTGGGCCCAATTAACAGCATAATGTGAAAAAACGTAGTCAGTGAGTGCAACCACTGTCTCTAAATAATTTGCAGGGTTTGTACACATTTTTATCAATAAATTTCCATGACTTCTGAAGCAGTATTCATGACCCAATGCTCCATTATTTTACACAATTTTTCAAATTTATCATAGCATATGTTAAGTAAAATTAATGACTATTAATGCTATTGGAGTTTTATTTTTTTAATAATAAATACAAACTGCAACTGTGATCAAGCAGCTGTGTTCATTTTCTGAACAACACAGCTGAAAGTATGGGGAAATGATTAGAGAACGACCGATATATCGATTTACTGATATTTAAGCATTTTACCATAATCGGTTATCGGTTTTGTAATATTGGGTTCACGATAAACGCAGCCATCTTGTGGATGTTTTGAGAATTGCGCGCATGCAGCGCGCCCGAGGGGAGACCCGACAACAACGGCGTGCAAAGGTTAAGTATAGCCTACTTTCTTGCTTTGCTGTATTTAGTAAACTTTATTTAATATAACAGCCATTAATGCTCATATTAGATGTGATACATAAATGCCTGATATGCAACTGGTTTATGCACCTTGGCTTTAAGAAATAGAGATGAACTTAGAGTCACTTAAATAATTAAAGTCTTGTCCAAATAAACATAACTTTGGCTGAATTAAATAATATACAGCACATGTTGGAAACGAAAGTACTGAATTTAATTCTCTCTCTTTTGTCTATATGCTCATCATTAGCCTCCTGAAGTCGGAGTCATGTATAGGCTTAAACTGTCATAAGAAATAGCTCACAGTCACATAAGATAATCCATCAAGTCCTGTCCCAATAAACGCAACATTGCATTAATTAAATAATACAGCCATGAATAAGCGCATATTGAAAATAAAAGCACTGAATTTAATTATCTCTCTATTGTCTATAACAATTTATGACAGAATAGTCCAAAATAATCATTTGCAGCTTTTAAATAAAAACACTCCAGCGATAGAACACAATAATAATAATAGAAGAACATACTAATGAGGTAAAATGACTGCTTTTGAATGCTTTTGAGATAATCTGTTTAACTGCAGAACGCGTTGCGGCTCGCTGCCCTCTGTCCGTGCTCACAGATCTACATCATTTGTACCTGTTTTAAAGGTTTTAAAATAAAAACACCCCAGTGATAGAACACAATAATAGTAGAAGAACACATTAAAGAGGTAAAATGACTGCTTTTGAGGTATTCTGTGTTTAAATGCACAGCAACGCGTTGCCGTTCGAACGATAGCGCCCCGGAACGCATTCATCCTTGCTTCCCTCAATAAGAAAGACTTCTCTCGAACAAACACAGTCGAGATTATATGAAAATATATGATATCTTGGCGAATATAATCGAAAACAGTTGTTTGCAAATGCAATGTCATTTTAGGATTCTTACCTTTCTGCATCTAAACACTTAAAAATATGAAACCAGCCCTGTTGTAATTTTTTTTTTTCTTTCAAATACAAAAAATAGTGACAATTTAATTTTAATGTGGTTCAGAGTTTAAGGGCATAATGCTAATACTGTCTGTTTGTTAGCTATCTTATAATCCATTACAGTGTACAAAACAAAATGGCAGCAGCTGCGTTTGTATGGAACAAGTCCACGATAGCAGGATGACAGAATTAAGAAATTGTACACGTAATGTTGAATTGAGTATTAATATTTTATTAGCTAACCAAAAGCTTCCACCAAGAAAAGCTATCAAGTGTATAGTGCTGACTTAAGTTGCCC
The DNA here is from genome assembly GCF_022985175.1 of Labeo rohita. NCBI lineage: Eukaryota > Metazoa > Chordata > Actinopteri > Cypriniformes > Cyprinidae > Labeo > Labeo rohita. The sequence continues at coordinate 119,507 of NC_066877.1, read as the reverse complement.
GGATGAGTCTGTGTTATTAGCTTTTACCAGTTTTTATCGGGGAATAACACACCTTGGAATGTCACGACTGACCAATCAGAATCAGGCATTCCACAGAGCCATGTAATACTTTAATTTAAAGCACAGCCATGATAAATTCAGACTTGACAGCTGTTATTTACTTTGAGATCATACTGAGGTTAAATACAAATTTAAAATCATAAGAAATTGTTTAATAGATACTGGTTTTGAAATCAAATGTTTTCATTGTTATGACAGGAAACAATGGCATCTAACACTAGGTGTGTTTCCACTAACCTTCAAGATGCGCAAATTGAAATTGCAAATTGAAAATACACTTAATGGAAACACATCAATTTCACAAAAACTCCCATATATCGCAAAAGAGTTTTTGCGCTCGCATGAGGTGGTTTTTCAGGCAATTCGAAAAAGGAATATTTCACAAAACTGCACTGGAAACGGCTTTTTCGCATTTACAGGTCACATGGCATATGTAAACAGGTATATGACCATTCTTCAATGTATTATAAACTCCAAGAAACACTTTATATGTAGCCGCTCTCAAGTATAAGGGGCTTTCCCTGATATTAATGCTTAGACTATGTACGCTGCACGCATCTGCGGCGCGTAACGGCTCCAGCACAGTCACCAGAGCTGATGTTGTGTTTATACCAGCAGCGTCGCACGCGTTTCTAAAGCGGCTCTCCGCGCTGCTTTTATAAAGATACACGCATACGCCTCTTTCCAAAATCCGTCCAAATCCCACCAAATCCCACCAAATCCGTTGCCATGACTTATTGCGAGAGGAACAAATTACGTTTTAGTCGCATTACATCGGTTAATGGAAACTTTGTCATTTTGCAATACTTTATCTACATTTTTGCGCAAATCTGTAATGGAAACGTGCCTAATGTCTGTATATGTAAAGTATATGCATAAACCCAAATAGAAAATAAAACAATTATCGAATAAGCCTTTTCTTTGTCCTAAACTCCTGAAACATTGGTGTCTCATTTTAGAACAGTCAATGCAATTTATGAAAGAAGTCAATTAAATCTGTATATGTGTGTGTGTGTGTGTGTGTGTGTGTTTGTGAGAAAATTCAAATGTAACCCCCTTTGTAATCATTTATTTTCAAGAGTAACTGTAATTAATTACACATTTTTCCCCAAAGCTGCTGAGGACGGCTTTGCCAAGCCAACATCAAATTTAGTTCACTAACTTTAGCTTCTAGTTGAAAGTAAAATACTTTGCACATGGAAATAACAGTACATGCAGGAAACCTAATCCACACTATTAGTTAACATGGGCCAACAGGGTTGCAATTATAGACTATTTGTTTAATTAAATGTCATGTATGAAATGAGCAAATTTGAGGTGATCTGTCAGATCTGACAGAACTGACATAAATAATAAGTAATCTGTACACCACAGTCATCATGTGGACACCCACAACTTTGTTGCTCTTCTTGATGCTGTACCTTATTTCAATTAAGTAAATTGGTCAAGGGAAAAAAATCCACACAGCGTGCTTTTAAAAATTGGACTTAATTCAATATCCTGATAGAATATGTGCATGTATTGCAGTGAAGCAGTGGTTGGTGGTGATGGACAGGGTGCATGAGTTGACCCTGCAAGCTGTTCTGTGGTTATGGAGAGGTCAGGAGCTGTGCTGGAGAATACTGGAGCTCCACAGCTTTAAACTTGTCTCTACAGCCATCATTTGGGTATGCGTGCAGGAGGTAAGACATAAACCAGTGTACAGCCTACACATACAGTATCTATTCAATGTTGCAGGTAAACACACTCTTATATTCATATTTCAGGTATCGCTGATGAATTTGTTGTTTTTGGTGTTGTGGACATATGCTCTGCCATATTTGAGACTGCGGCCTTTGGCTTTCAATGTGTCTTCTGTTTGGGCCTGTGTGATGGTTGTGTGTAAAATGATGTACCAGCTCAAAATTATCAAACCATCTGAGTATTCTTCAAACTGCACTGCTGTAAGTATTATTTATGTGACTGCAGCCTTAGAAATGTTAATTTTGGTTGTACTTTATTTTACAGTATGTGCACTTGCATATAATGTACTTACTTAAGAAAGTACTGGTAATACAGGTATAAGGTAAATACATGATTAAGGTTAGGTTAGGTTAGGGGTAGGTTTAGGATTAGTACCTAGTTACTATACTACTACTACTACTACTACTAATAATCTATATTATTCATATAATAATCTTTATTTTCTATACGGTCTTTAAATGTTACATCTCAAAATGCTTTGCATGAACAAGAAAAACATCAAAATACACCATATGAAGATTATAAAATGAGCAAGAAGAGAATAAATGCATTCAAAAAGCTAATAAAAAAAATACTATACTAAAATACTACTACTTTACTATAAAAATTCAAGTAAAAGCTACCCGAAAAAATTTAGTTTTAAGGCGAGATTTAAAAATGCTAAGATTTTGCCTGCCTTATCTCAGCTGGTAAAGAGTTACTTTTTATTTGAAAATCTTTGTGTGTTGAGCATCTGTGACTTTCTTTCAGTTTTGCAGTATTTTGCATGTTGGCTTGCTAAAGAGATAATCAGCTACTCATTTGTGGTGATGTGTGTCGCATTAGTGCAGTCATATCTGACTATAACGTCATATAGTCTATAACATGTTCTCACACATTTATTTATTTATTTATTTATTTAGTTACATTTTAGGAGGAGTATGTGGTTTCAACAACCAGATGCATTTACAATTGTCCAGTTTGTCTGGAATGTGTCCCAGACCACCTCCTGAAATGGTTTGAGTAATCTGAGTTAAATTAGTCTCAAAAGTGTTTCGGAGGGCATTTGCACAAGGTTATTTCATGATTGGAGAGCTATCCAATCAGAGAAAATGCATGAAGTGACCAGGTGTAAACAGGCCCTCAGATCCAACTAGATTACATCAGAATTCTCACACAGACCTCATTAGTCCATTTCAGAGAACGCATTAGATTACTTCAGATCCCATTAGAACTCAAGGAACCATATTAAACCTTAGTAAGTGTTCATGTGTAGTTAGCATGTTCGAGTATGTTGGTGACATGAATTTAGGTGTTTATGGCTAGTTGTTTGACATTAGATAGATAGTGAGGCACACTATTGATAGTTTCTAATGTTGCCAAAAGGTGAGTGGTTAAACAATATATAATGCACAAAAATATTTGATCTTATTAAATGTCCAAATCTATGTATTCAAGTTCTTTAATAGTCCAACTTTTCCAAAGGGCCTAACATCATGTAATGAGAGTTCCACTGGTGATAACAGAGCAGAGCTATTGAGGAATTCAGTTCTGTATTTGGCACCAGTGGATCCAGCAATATGGGTTGGCGGACTGAGGAAATGTGAGGATCACATCCTACCCTGTCTCTGGGTATTCTGCTAAGTATTTTATTATTATTATTATTAATGGACTATGATGTGATATTAGCTCACTTAAGTACTGAAGACCCAAACCATTGACATTGGGAGAACAAATTATTTGATCCCCTTGCTAATTTTTGTACGTTTGCTCACTGACAAAGAAACGATTAATCTATCATTTTAATGGTACGTTTATTTGAACAGTGAGAGACAGAATAACATCAAAAAATCCAGAAAAACATATTTCAAAAAAGTTATAAATTGATTTGCATTTTAATGAGTGAAATAAGTATTTGACTTATTTGGCAAAACAACAAAAAAACAACAAAAAAAAAAACAAAAAAAAAAAAACAAAAAACAGATTTTCTATGGGATTAAGGTGTGGAGACTGGCTAGGCCACTCCAGGACCTTATTGTGCTTCTTTTTGAGTCACTCCTTTGTTGCCTTGGCCATGTGTTTTGGGTCATTGTCATGCTGGAATACCCATCCACAACCCATTTTTAATGAGGGAAGGAGATTCTCACCCAAGATTTGACGGTACATGGCCCTGTCACTAACCACGCATAAATGTTGTTTTCTCAAAAACACAAAAATGTACATTCATGTTGCTTACATATTATTGTAGCCCAGTTTGTGCTGATTACAGTGTAACCAGACTTTAGCCATGAATATGTTTTTAAGATACTGATAAAAGCACAAGTGTGAGAGCATGTCAAAACTTCTCCAGGGCCCCAAAACACCCTCAGACCCCAGAGGGTTAATGCGGTGCAGTTGTCCTGTCCCCTTAGCAGAAAAACACCCCAATGCATAATGTTTCCAGTGCTATGTTTGATGGTGGGGATGGTGTTCTCGGGGTCTTGGGCAGCATTCCTCTTCCTCCAAACACAGCGAGATGAGTTGATAGCAAAGAGCTTGATTTTGGTCTCATTTGACCACAACACTTTCCAGTTCTGGGCTGATTCCTTACTGTTGTCAATTAAATTATGGTCAATTAAATTCCACGAGGTCAAATCTTGCATAGAGCCCCAGACCGAGGGAGACTGACAGTTATTTTGTGTTTCTTCCGTTGTCACCTTCTGACCAAGCTGCTTGACGATGGTCTTGTAGCCCATTCTAGCCTTGTGTAGGTCTACAGTCTTGTTCCTGGCATCTTTGGACAGCTCTTTGGTCTTGGTCATGGTAGAGAGTTTGTAATCTGATTGACTCATTGCTTCTGTGGACAGGTGTCTTTTATACATACAGGTAACAAGCTGAGATTAGGAGCACTCCCTTTAAGAGAGTACCTGTATAAAAGACACCTGGGAGCCAGAAATCTTGCTGATTGATAGGGAATCAAATACTTATTTTTCTAAATTATTATTATTATTATTTTTACTACTTCTGTCTGTCACTGTTAAAATAAACCTGCCATTAATATTGTAGAATAATCATTTCTTTGTCAGTGGGCAAACGTACAAAAGCAGCAGCAAGTGAACTCTGCAGGACGATAGCTGTCCAGAAGGACTGGAATCCCCTGATCTAAATGCAGTTATTTAGTGAAACAATGTAAAGGACGAATAAACCAAAACATGTGCAGAAACCAAGGTCTTAGAAGAAGTACAAAACAAACAAAAACTGGCAATAAAACAGTTAAACATAATAAATTGGTATTTTAATTAACAACTTTTACTCAGTGGTACTAGACAATAATGCATAAGTCCGTCTGTGAACTCAACTCATTAAATAAAATGTACATTTTAGGTGACATCTTGAGTGCAGCTCTCAGTGGTGCAGTAGAAATGCAGCTGAAACAATTAATGAAAGATTGTGTGTCTGAGCTGAATTGGATGTCATGAATAAGCTGAGACATCAGCTGTTAATTGTCAAATCTAAATAACATGATTTGCAGTTCTGTAACTAAATCCCTGGATAGAATTTTTGAGTTTTATTTTTTCTTTGCATATCCTGTCTCACTCAGAAATATGTAATTACATTACAGAATTAAAAAAAAATTATTTTAAATGGTGCTTAGACTGAATTGTCTATGTATGTACACTGAAAATAATGTTTTCTGTCTATCTAATTATTTTTGTTTGTTTGTTTGTTGGTGATTCCATGTGAGTAGAATCACCTGTTAATTTTAGGCCTCCTTGTGTTTGATGTGACTGTCCATCGGCACCAGCTCCATCACCGTCTCCAAAATGGCCTTAAAGTAACACAGAGTAGAACCATATTTCAGGGTGTGACACACCAGCATCTAGACCACGGAATTCTACCCTCCCTCAAATATTTTGCTAACTATTTCTTCTACAAGTTTGGTTTGGAGGTGCGTGAAGTTGGTGTTCTCTTTCTTTCTTTCTTTCTTTGTTTCTTTCTTTATTAGAACAACCAGAAAATGAAGCTCTTAGTCTTGAGATTTAAAATTTATATTACAAGAGGGTCCTGCCAAAGGCAGGCAGCACACTTAGTTAAACATGGAAACATTTGAACAATCAGGTCAATCCAAAACTACAAAAGGTAATAATCTTGTGAATGAAGACCATAAATCATTATGCCTTTTACTGCTAAATAAGTGAGAAGCAAACCCAGAATAATGAATATGAATCTACATATTTACAACGTGGGCCATTCAGCCCAAGAGTACAGCAGATAATGATGGGTAAGGGCATTTGAATTAGCAATAAACCTTAATGATCCACGATAAATGAGTCCAACTCCTGTAAACTATACTTAGGGCCTGAATATAGATAATATCATAATAATAATAAAATGCCAACATGAAAGTAACAGCTACCGATCTCCTTTATTCTTCTAAAGAAAAATAGGACTTAACTCTTAATATAATAGATTATATTTTCTTTAAAGTCTGAGCATTTTTATTGCTTTTTTAAGTTTTTTTTTTCTTAACATGTAGTTGAAATCAACATTACTTTTGTTTCCATTCACTACTGTTAAAATGAAAATGACAAAAACACAACAAAATTATTAGAACTATTAAAACACTGTTTTGCTACTGTATACTCTATGAAGTGTTACCACAATTTTTTGCATTTTTTTAAAGCAAAATAATTATTCAATATTTATTGTTTGAGCTTTTGCCAAGAATGCAAATCAGAAGCTGATAAGCCTTCAAGCTAGCATCAGCTTTGAAATGAATGTACAACATTTTTTGCTCTCTTTTCTGTTTTAGGTATGTTTTGTGGTGGCAGTAAATGTCATTGGCCAGCGGATGGATGTCTGTGCACTTCTGCACTCGTTTGCTCTTATGGCTGTTCTGTCACGCCGTCGTAGAAAGGCTATAGGAGAAGTATGGCCAAAATACTGCTGCTTCATTGCAAGTTTCATGGTGCTGCAATACCTGCTGTGCATTGGCCTACCACCAGCACTCTGCATTGGTCAGTTACACAACATTTACTGCTGCGAAGTTGTAGTCATCACTGCTAATGTTAAGTGCATTTTCTGTTTATTGTGCTGACTTATAAGTGTAACAGGGAGTGAAAGACGAGAGGCGAGTGGATCCATCTGCAAGCTTTTATTAAAGGGACGAGACAAAAACATGGTCGTACAGGCAGGGTCAAACGGTAGCAAACAGGAATAACACAGGCAAGACGTAGAGAATAATCCAATAAACGAGCAAGAGTCCAAAGGGCAGGCGGCGAACAGTCAAAAACGGGGGAGCCAGGTGAGGGAACTAGGAACTAGGAACTAGGAACAAGGAACAAGGAAACTAGGGAACGCGAACAATAATAATAACACAACAACAATCCGTGGCTTGCATGGGGAAAGACCGGGGCTTTTATAGTGCCGCTGATTGGTCACATGTGTTGACGCAATCAGCGTGATGGATACTGGGAGATGTAGTCCGAGGTGTAATGCAACAGTCAGTGTGAGATAAGGTGAGAGTGACATCTGGTGGTGAGCGGACCGCGGAACATCGACCAGATTCATGACAATAAGAAAGGGACACATGTATTTATAGGTCTGTAGTCAGGGGTGCACATACATTTTACAGACTGGCTCACATAAAAGTACCTGGAGATTTGGTTTTGTCCTCACACTGCACATTGTGACCCATTCAACACATTATATAATCACAGATTATTTAAATAAAATAATGATAATAATTGTTGCATTATTATTATTAGTATTAGTATTAAAAGTGATAGTATTATTATTGCATGCTATTTATTTATTTATTTATTTTTAATAAAATAATTTAATGTAATAATACTATTATGTTTTAAAATAAAAAGCGAGTATTAAATAAAAATACAATTATTTTATAGTAAACTTGGACACTATTTTAAGGTCCAAGTCTCGCTATTAACAAACCATTAACTATGGCTTTTGCCTCTGTAAAGTAGTAATTTGCTGCTTATTAGTAGTTAGTAAGGTAGGTGTTAAGTTAAGTTTAGGTGTTGGGTAGGATTAGGGATGTAGAATCTATACTTTATAAGTACTAATAAATAGCCAATATACTGAGTTCTTAACTAGTTGTAAGAAACTAGTTAATAGTGAGATTTGTTCCCTATACTAAAGTGTTACCATAAATGTAAAAATGAGAGGCTAATATTTATTTATTTATGTATTTATTTATTTATTTATTTAATTTTATATTTATTTATTTTTTTTTCAAACTTAAAATTAGCAAGCTTTTATTTTGGTGGGTTGCCGGGGAGTAAGTTGCCAGGTCTAGTGCTGCCATTTAAAGAGTGTCAGTGAAGGACACTGTCATTAAATGAAATGTCACAGTTTTGCATTGTGCTTTGAGAAGGGCAGGGGATCTGTCAACTCGGCGTATTTTACTGCTGAAGATTAAGTAAATGGCATTATTAAAAATCTAATTTACAAGGCAGGAATAATCTGTGTACTCACTAAAAAATGTTGGGTTATAAATAACCCAACTAGTAACCCAACTATGGGTTGGTATAGCACCTTCCCATCTATGGGTTATTTTAACCCAATGAATTGGGTTAAAATCCAGTTGGGTTAAAAGTAACCCAACAGTTGAGTTAATTATCTAGATTCATTTATTTTTATTATTTATTTTTTTATAAAAATACACTATAACACTACTTTGTTTTCAAATAAATATTTTATTTAAATATGCAATTTTTTTTTTACAAATATATTTTTAAATGTAAAACAGTCATACTGCAAATGTTTACAAAATAAGTGTACAAGAATGTGAAAATATAATACATTCAAAACACAAATATGCACACACAACTGACATATTTTCAAGATGTACACTGAATTCAAAACCAACAAATGTGATTCTGGTCCACAAAACCCGTCATAAGGGTCAAGTTTTTTGTATTTAAATATAAACATCATCTGAAAGCTCAATAAATAAGCTTTCTATTAATATGTGGTTTGATAGGATAGAACAACTATTTGAAAATCTGGAATCTGAGGGTACAAAAAAAACTAAATATTGAGAAAATTGCCTTTAAAGTTGTCCAAAAGTTATTAGCAATACATATTACTAATAAGAAATTCAGTTTCAATATACTTATGGTAGGAGATTTACAAAATATCTCCATGGAACATGATCTTTACTTAATATTCTAATGATTTTTGGCATGAAAGAAAATTTGATAATTTTGACCCATACAATGCAATTTTGGCTATTTCTACAAATGTACCCATAATACTTATGACCGGTTTTGTTGTCCAGGGTCATAAATGTGTATCAATTCATATTTATTTATATCAACACATACACAAATGTGCACAAATAAAACAAACATAACATACAAACTTTTATCAATAAAACAAAAATAAAAAATCATAAACACAAGTAATAATAATAATAATAATAATAATAATAAAACAAAGTAAATCTGCTGGCTGCTGGACTTGCTGATAATCAGCAACATAAAAAGTTTTTACGGATCAATAAATACAAAGTTTCTAAGGAAGAGGTAATGTGTTGAAAGAACTCCTGGAATATTAAAGACTGTGTGCTGCAAATGGGTGCAGAGGAGCTTTGGGTAGTAGATGTCATAAATGTAGAAATGTCTGAAACACAGATCCACTGCTTGTAGTAAGGTCTTCTGTTCCACTGCTTCACCGTTGAAAATGCTAAAAACTTCTTCTCTTGGAGTTAGTGCAGCAACGCTGGTGTCATCCGGTCGCATAAAACTTCCTTCATTGACTCCTTCCTCTGTGATAAGATGAAGCAGAAGAAGAAACATTTTACAGATAAACTAGAAACATTTTTTCATAATTGTTGGAAAACCTACACTACTAATCAGAAGTTTTTGAACAGTAAGATTTTTAAAGTTTTTTAAAGAATTCTTTTCTACTCACTAAGCCTGTATTTATTTGATCCAAAATACAGTAAAAGCAGTAATATTGTGAAATATTTTTACTATTTTAAATAACTGCTTTCTATTTTAAAAGCTTTGAAAAGACTGGACAATTACATTTTAAATATATTCAAATAGAAAGCGGTTATTTTAAATGCTGTATTTTGGATGAAATAAATGCAGGCTTAGACAGAAGGGAATTCTTTAAAAACATTAAAAATCTTGCTGTCCAAAAACTTTTGACTGGTTATGTATATGGATCACTAATATAAATAGTTTACTTACCTTGAAATATTTCAGTTAATTGGCATGTGGATGTTTAATGTATGAGATTCCACTGTTGTAGTTTTTCCTTCACTGAAGAACCCAATGTCTAAAAATAAGTATAAACACATTTAGTACACATTTAAAAAAACATGCAAATCTATCATAGCTTTATAAGAGAAATGGCTGTAATTAGAGGCGATTCTAATATATGCATAACAATATTCAATATAAATAAACCATAAAAACACATTTAGTGTTATTCCAATAAGTGCTCGCTTTCCAAACAACTGACGCTTGCCCTGTTTTGACCAGCAGGCGTCGCCGTTGTGTCACGAACGATTGGAAGCAGTGAATCATTTTGCGAATTAAGCGATTCGTTTAATTGATTCGAAACTTTGAAAAGCTTCGTTTCTCCCATCACGTCTTTCTTTTGGAAAATGTGATTATTTTTAGACTTTTCTAAACAGAGAATTAACTGAATTTGAGCGCATCTCTCTGACCGAAGTTGAAAGGTTCGTGCGGCGCGGTTTAAATCAACAATGTCTCATTTAACATTAGCCATTTCCCATATAAAGTTAAATGTGATAACCATTAATGCGACCAAACAAACTGTAGTCAGAAACCGTATGTCTAGAACCCTTCATCAGCTGTAAAATAATACTAAACCTGTAGTAATGGTAGACGGTGATTTTTACTGTGTATCATTCAGTTTTTTTATTTATTTATTTTTTTAAATATTGAAAGAAGCAAAAATGAGAAAACAGCTTCTTTTCATTTTATTTTATTTATTTATTTTAATTTTTTTTTTTAATTAATAACAACAACAAAAAAATCTTGATTTTCCGTTTTTCGTTCAGGGGTGGAAAATGTTATCAACAACTTGAATATTAGATTTCTACAAGTGGCCGGGAATGAAACTCCCTTTTCTGCTGACTGGTCATCCAAACATCAAAACGTGCCATCATCAGTTCGTCCTCAGTTTTGTTTGGCAGAATAATAGTCCTCTGCTGCTGCAGTTGTATGGATTTTTAATGTGTTTGTTGCAACTACATTTCATCTTTTTCTCATCAAACAGCCAGACCAACGAATGGCTCAACACAACCCATACCGGGGCAGAGCCTAGACAGGGCTTTCTTCTGTGTAGACCAGGGGGTCCCCAAAATAATTTGCTATATCCTTTTTTTTATTACTGTTATGAAACATGCTGTGATTTATTCCAAAGTGACTTATATAATGCATTTAATGTTACATGATCTAAATGTACTGAGTGGCAAAAGAGCTGCTGCATGAATGGATTTAATACAGATAATCATGTGTTAATGTATAATTAATGAAGAACTAAACCATTTATTAATGATTACTACATCAGCAACTAATAAAAATTCTATATGATACATAGATTAAGTAATCAATATATTGTTATTAGTTACATGGGTCATAATGTATTAATTCCCTAATAACTTATTTTATTAACTAATGATGTAAATTCATATGTTAATTACCACAGTGTTCAAAGCTATGTACTTCAACTTCCAGTTGTCTGCCTTAAATACTCATTAGCTAATGATTTGCAAATGTATCATTATGTTGTGACTTTACTTGTTGAGGCACAGAACTATTAACTAATTGTTAAGTAATATGTCATTGTGGTTATGGGTTTAGAATTAGTTAGTTAGTCATGTGCCTCAACAAGTAAAGTCATAACATAACGATATCTTTGCAAATCGTTAGGTAATGATTAATTAAAGCAGACAACTGGAAGTTGAAATGCATGGCTTCAGCCCATGAAAATGCATGGCTTCAACTCAATGAGGCACATGACTAATTAACTAATTCTATATCCATAACCACAATAACATATTACTTAACAATTAGTTAATAGTTCTGTGCCTCAACAAGTAAAGTCATAACATAATGATATCTTTGCAAATCATTAGCTAATGATTAATTAAAGCAGACAACTGGAAGATGAAATGTGTGGGTTCAACCCACTGTGGTAATTAACACATGAATTTACACTATTAGTTAACAATATAAGTTATTAGGGAATTAATACATTATGACACATTTTACTATTAACAATTTTTTGATTACTTAATCTCTGAATCATATAGAATGATGTTGCTGATGAAGTAATTATTAATAAATGGTTTAGTTCTTTGAGTTATATATTAACTCATGGTTATCTCTGCATTAGTTGAGCATTAATTAATGGATATTTGTGCACCCGTATTGTAAAGTATTACCAAATTTTGTGTGTTTCGTCCGTTTAAGCGCTACTGGTGAGCTCTCTGAAGTGGCTCAGTGTATGCATACAGCCAGGGCCTAAAATTAACACTCGCCAAGTGCCAAATGCGAGTTAAAATCGGCATTGACGAGTATATGTAACAGTGTAAAACTGTACGAAATATAAAACTTTGTAAAACTTTTACGAAATATATGCAATGTAGTGATAACAACAGCCAGTTTTTAAAGACAAGATCATCGTGATTAGCTGTTCTGTCATTAGTGAAAAGACAGAATCAATTAATAGGATACAAACGGGCTGATAAGCAGTGTGATGGCCAGCTTGTCTCTAGATACGGTTCTGATAACTTTCACCTGACATTGCTGCTTTATTTCAGAAGATTACCCTTTTGCCTTCTATATTCTTCATAACCCGACAATGTGGGGACATATACCTAAGCTTACGCCACCTAAACTGTGCAGTGAAGTATAGTTTGAAAGGTTGCGTGTTCGGCTGTGGACCATAAAATGTTTGTCTAATCAAATTGTTTGTCCAAACATTACGATAGGCTGTCCTGACTGTCGTCAAAATATGTTTTTGTACACCTCTGCGCATCAAGAGACTTCCTTTAGGATGCCATGCACTCTCATTCAGTTATTGATGCTGTTAGAGTTGTCTTAAAAACAACTTGATTGTTATGACCAGTAAGATATCAATAAGTAAGTAAGCAGAATCAGTAAGACAAGACACAATTTATGTCACGGCAATGCCTCCACAATTTGACTGGCTCATTACCGTCAATGCAACAATACCTGCCTATCTTATTCTTTGCATCACAATGAATGTGTTAATTTTGCCAGAACTGAAGTTATGAGTTCTAATGCATACAGTAGTTTTATAGTTGGTAGCGTGGTAGTGTGTGCACAGTGTTCGGCTACAAGATTACATTACTTGTTTACCTCCCCCACCATTGTTTTGCATTTTTATAAAAATTAAATCATTTTTGTTCAGTTGAACAATAGATACTACAATTAAAATGAGGCATGTCTCCTCCATAGAGGACAAAAGCAACAAGAAAAGCAGCACAGAGCTTTTTAAAAGCATTAAAGCATTATAAAAGTGTATGTATATATATATATATATATATATACACTGTAAAATCTAATTAGTTGGGCTTACTTAAAAAGAGCATGCAAACCGATTGCCTTAAAAAAACTAAGTAAAGTGAAATAGGAATAGTATGTTGTAGTGACAAATGCTTAGTTAGTATAGTTTACTTACACGAGAGCTCTAGTAACTAAAAAAGAACTGTAGGGGGTACTTAATCATTTACTTTAGGCTTACGCTTGACTTAGTATAGCTACTCACTGACTCCCAGAGTGCATTGCGGCATGAATAAATTATGCAACTGGTTTGTTTTACTGTTGTTGTTTTTATTTGCTAATTTTATTTACTGACTTGTGTCAGTAGTAACACAACAAAAAGAGAAAATAAAATAATATAATGGTTATTGTCACAATTAATAAAAATAAATACAGTTGAATTGTTACCATTGTTGTGATTCACATGCTGAATGTTGAAGTCTGTGACTTGCGCACATTACCACAAATATTAAAGGACTGTCTCAACCCAATAAAGTTTCTCAAGGTGTTTATGAAGAAGTATAGCAACTAAGTAAAGATAACTAATTATATCTAAGTAAGGTAAACTATTGGATTTTACAGTGTGTGTGTATATATATATATATATATATATATAAATAAATCTCCTCTTTACTTCTGCTGTGGCCAAGTCTGCAGCTTCATAGAACTCTTGTCTTCATGTTTTGCAACTTTTGCATTTGCCTCTAGATCTGCTGTGTGATGGGCTTTCTGGGATTTTGTCGCCCTGTGCTTACATGGCATTTTAAGTCCTGGATCCATATGCCCTTAGATCATTCTGGAATCATCAAGAAATGTTAATAAATCACAATATAAGAAAAGTGTATCTAATGAAACCGTTTCATTCTCTGCTAGATTATCCCTGGAGGAAGTCATCTGCGGCTTGGAGCTCTAATCTGATAAAGTGGTTGTATCTACCAGACCATGCCATGAGTCCCAATGCCAACTTCATTCTCTGTGACTTACTCTGTCACACCACATTGAATCAGCATATTTACTAAGAAAAATAAAAGAAGTGTGTATTACTCTTATATTTTCTAATTTCATTTTAATCAGATGACTGCCTGCTGTTGTTGGTAGCATCTCTCCAGTGGCAAGTCTTTGAGGATGAAAATCAGGCTTGTGTGAGACTCCTGGCAGGAGAGAATGTGGAGATCAGTCGAAATCTGGATCCACAAACCCTCAACCAGTACACTCCTGTCAACAACTTTCTGCATTGCCGGTATGTGTTTGTTTTTCATTAGTGTACGTTTTCAGCTAAATAAATGAACAAATAAATAAATCAATAAATAAATTACACAATATTTTAACATTTAACACTACTAACATTTTGAATCCAGAGATTCTGTACTATTTCAGAAGATAGATAATAGCACTCCCTTCCATATAACAGAGAAAACATGGATGGCTGGGTTTCCAAATACCTTTCACAGTTTGTGCAAAGTGCAAAAATGACCAGCATGTCATTTATGTATATATGTAGATATATGTAGAATGTTGTGATTTTGTGTGTGCTTTCAGATCATATCTGGACATGGTGAAGCTGTTTGTGTTCAGTTACTTTTTCTGGCTGGTGTTATGTCTCATCTTTATCACTGGAACCACAAGAATTAATATCTTTTGTCTGGGTTATCTGGTGGCCTGTTTCTATTTTATGCTGTTTGGAGGCACATTACTGCTTCAGCCTGTGCAATATGTGCTTAGACTGTGGGACTGTCTCATAGCTTACACTTGTGTGGTCATCAGCCTCAAGAACATGCTTTCAGTAAGCACACCACTCTTTTGCCACACCCTATAGTATGTTACTGTTACTAAGGGAGGCCAAAAACCATAACCATACTCTGCAAATATCACCCAGGGAATACTGGCATTTTTACACTTTAAATGCAGTTTCTATACAGGTCAAAAATAACATAATGGACCATATACATAAGCTAACTGCATTAGTCAAGAGGCAATGGTGCCATGTGAAAGTGCATATTACTACATATCACACATCAGGTGATATAACTGGTTTTAACTCTCTTCTCCGTCATTTGATAATCTTTGAGAATACAGACAAACATATTCTAAATAAAATTTAGCTTAATAAAGCGTGGTAAACAAATAGCACTGACTTTTGTGAACAATGCACAAAAAGGCAGTTTAGTTCTCATGTAGCAATCTGCACTCCCTTCTCACCCATTTAATTGTTTAATAAGTATTAAAATATTAAGATCATTTACAGTCACCCTTGTATTTATGAGCAGCTGAATTTACAGTGTTAAATGCAGTGTTTCTCTTAAGTATAATTACTTACTGTGTTTGTGTGTGTGATCAGCTTGGCTCCTGTGTTTATCTGGAGGGTCTACAGAAGCACGGCTGTTGGCTCATTCAAGCTTTTAGCATGTTCTGCACCATCAATGGCTACAATTTACGTGAGTAACACTACTGAATAGGATTCCTCATAGTGTAATTACCAGAGTTGTGGAATCGAGTCCCAAATTTGATGATGTGTGACTTGAGTTGACATAATCAAAGAAGACTTGTGACTTGATTTAGCAATGATTTGAGATTTGACTTAGACTTGAACTCTGTAACTTGGCAAGTCTTTATGTCTTTAAATCTTTAGTTAAAAAAAAAAAAAACAATTCTGATCAATATAGGCTGGTTACTGAAGCATATGATCATCACTGGTATGATTAGCACAGCTTTTGGCACTGAGCCAGGGAGGGACTTGCTAAGTGAGTGCTTGTTTTGTTTTTATCCACATAATATTTAGGATATTTAATGTTTTAGACATTTAAATTACACATAATCACTATAAACCACTTATAATAATAATAGAAGAAACCAATGTATATTGAAACAGCAGCAGCCTAATAATAGGCTAAACCTTTCAAACATTATTTGATTATTTTTTTCACGTCAAACACTTGTATGTAGCCTACATATAAAGTTCACTCTATTCTTACTGTTTACCAGCCACTCACTTTCATGTCTTTCAAGAAATGGATGGATTCATGTGTTGTAAATCGGACAGGCTCTACTAAAAGGTAGCGCACATATAGCCCCTAAATTAAGCCATCAGCTGTGATCATTATGAACTTGTTTAAAACACAAAATTAATCTACTTGCATATAGTTTTGCCGTGAATAATTTTGCATGTCTCATTTCTTAAACCTGGTGAACAGGGCCGTTTGAAGGAATTTGGGGGCCCCAAGCAAAATGGACATGGAGGCCCCCCGCACGCACGCACGCACGCACGCACGCAAAGGAACCACAGCATAGCCATACAGTTTAACCCTCATGTACTGTTCCGGGTCAATTTGACCCGTTTTGATTTTCAAGCTGTCGGAAATATGAGTTAACTTGTGTTTTTTTTCTTGACGTTTTGTGACTTTTCCTCATTTGAAGTCATGAACATGCATGCAAAGTTTCAACACGCTGATGTGTTTTGACATGTCCAAAAAAATTTTTTTTACGTTCCCGGGTCAATTTGACCCGCCTATTTTAATGTTCTGAGGCAACTCTACGGACCCAAAATAATAATATTTTTTGGTTATTTTATTGTTTTACTATCAAATTAAGTTATAAATATTAGTTTCCCCCCATTCATTTTAATACAGAACAATATTTTGTCAGCCAAAGATGGTAAAAAATTAGCTACCATATCTTTTTCAATCTATCTAAAATGCTATTAAACCCATGTTGTTTTTCTTGAAATTTTGTCACTTTTTCTCATTTAGGGTCATGAACATGCATGCAAAGTTTCAACATGCTGATGTGTTTTGACATGAATTAAAAAAGAATAGTTACGTTCGTACTGTTCCCGGGTCAATTTGACCCGCCTATTTTAATATTCTGAGGCAACTCTACAGACCCAAAATAATACAATTTTTTGGTTATTTTTTGTTATTTTAGTTTTTTACTATCAAATTAAGTTAAAAATATTAGTTTTCCCCCATTCATTTTAATACAGAACAATATTTTGTCAGCCAAAGATGGTAAAAAATTAGCTACCATATCTTTTTCAATCTATCTAAAATACTATTAAACCCATGTTGTTTTTCTTGAACTTTTGTCACTTTTTCTCATTTATGGTCATTAACATGCATGCAAAGTTTCAACATGCTGATGTGTTGTGACATGAATTAAAAAAGAATAGTTACGTTCGTACTGTTCCCGGGTCAATTTGACCCGCCTATTTTAATGTTCTGAGGCAATTCTACAGACCCAAAATAATAACATTTATTGGTTAGATTTTGTTACTTTAGTTTTTTTACTATTCTATGAAGCTAAAAAAATTCTTTCCCCCAATATATTTCAATGCAGAAAAATATTTTGTCAGCCACAGATGGTAAAAATTTGCTATCTTTTATTTTTTTCAATCTGTCTGAAATACTATTTAACCCATTTTGTTGTTCTTGAAATTTTGTGACTTTTTCTCATTTAGGGTCATGAACATGCATGCAAAGTTTCAACATGCTGATGTGTTGTGAAATGTACATACAGAAATTTTTATACGTTTGTTATGTTCACGGGTCAATTTGACCCGCATAGGAAGCCATTCAAAAACAACTGTACAGACGCAAAATAACAAATTCCTTTGCTGTATGTCAGAGCTCCTTAACTCTAGTCATGAAGCGCCTTCGAGTGCCAGCATCATTAGTCATCATTAGTTACTGGAGTCCAGTTATTGCCTGGGAATGGTTTATGGTTTGTAAACTGACAGTTGACCAGAGGTCTTATATTTAGATTTTTGCATAGATGTTATCATGAAAGTGTGTATGTGCAAAAGCATGTATGCCCAGGGTGTCAAAATCTGTTCTTGAAGGGCCACAGCCCTGCAGAGTTTAGACTGAACCCTAATTAAACACTCCTGATCGAGCTTGTCATGTCCTTCAGGCCTATTTGGAAAGTACATTTCATTCATGTTAATTCACAGTGCATTAACTAATGTTAAAAAGCACAACCGATTTTAATAATGTGTTAGTAAATGTTGAAATTAACATTAACTTTAATAAATGCTGTAGAAGTATTTTTCATTCTTAGTTTGTTAACTAAACTAAACTAAAGTAGTTAACTAATGTTCATATATATATGACGTGTATTGACGATGTATTCTTGTATAAAATAGTATCAGGAAACAAGAAGAACTGCAGTGGAATAAATTATATTATGAAAAGTGCTATTATAAGTTAGAATGTAATCTTTTGTTATAATGTAAAATGTGTATTATTTTCTCTCTGAAATTGTTACTGAACATACAGTTATGTTGAACAGTGTAAGTTATGATTGTATTCGTATGTTCATAATTATTTTACTTAATATTACAGAGATTCATTGACAGGCCTCAATCAAATTTGCATTTGTCATATGTGGTTTTGTGCAGCCAAGCCTGACAATCAGTGTGAATTGCCAGAGGGTGAAGCTGGTATCGTCTGGGATGCAATCTGTTTTACTGTCCTGTTGGCTCAGAGGAGAGTCTTCCTCAGCTACTACTTCCTCTATGTTGTTTCTGACCTTCAGACTTCTAAGGTCCTTGCTTCAAGGTAAGACAGGTATCTATGGTGTTTTTTTAAGGTGAGGAAAAACATCTGAGTTAAAGGCAATTTCGGTAATGTAATGTATTTGTATTGTTCTCTTTATTTGTTTGCAGTCCAAATGTGTAATACAAAACGGCAATCCAAACTCTGTTCAAGAGCCAGGATATGAGCACCTTGCTCCTTTAATAGTCCAGTGTGTGGTGTACATAGTCAAACTCGATTGAACCAAGTAAAACTCAGAAAGAAAATGAAAAGAAACAAAACATGGAAAATTAACTATAAAAATAATAGCAAAATTTATTAGCAGAGTAACAAGTAAAATGTATATAGATACATCACTAACTCAGAAGCAAGAAACATTATCAGTACAGTGCACTAGTGCCGATTGGCAAAGATGTAAACGTTTTTGACCATATCACGTTTAAACTGAACATACTCTCCTGCAATTATACTAGACAGACTAACGATTCGGGAGAAGAAAAATAAAAAAAAACTTACAGCCAATGCTTTCGACAGGGTTTAGAAGAAGAATTACCTCAAATGCAATGCATACATATGTCAAACATTGGCTGTGCCACGAGCTCGCTGCTTCCTGTTACCCAACGTGCATCACTCACAGAAGCACGTCAGAAATAAGAGTCCTCACATAGGAACTCACATAATAGTGGCAGGTAAAACAAAACTTATATCGAACATTAAACAATCACAGAATTATAATATTAATAAATTCAAATGTCCATCATACATTATACACAGCCTCACCGTCTAGCAGGGCCTAAAACTAACCAGCCTATGGCCGGTGATATGATAAAATTTACCGCCCAAAAGTTTTATTATTTTTTACCAGCCATCTTTTTGCAAAAACAGGCAGTTATTACTACTACAATGACTAAACATATTTACAATATTTTTAATGTATGGGATGTGATGATGGAACTTGACAAGTGAGAACGAGCTTAATGAATCAGAAAGGAAACTGCTCTTAGCAAAAACCCTGACCTGCATATATACAGGCTATAATAAGTTCACAAACATATCAGATTCATTGTTTCTAGTTCAATAACAGAACCATTAGCATCCTTTAGCCTGCAAACAGCTACATTTCACTGTAATTCAACACTTAATCATAATTACTAGGGGTGTGACGAGACACTTATCCCACGAGACGAGACAAAACAAAACACGAGACTGGGTTCATGAGAACGAGATGAGACGAGATTTTTAAAATTTTTAAAAGACATTCTCAATAATGAAATATATAGGGAAAATAGTATTTTATTCAACTGAAAAACACAAAATGCAAAAAAAAAAAATGGAGATGCAGTCTGAGCTTTATGAAATTAAACTTCCATTTTAATAAATTATATGCAAATAAACGATTCTGGATAATTTGAAAATCCCAGTTGTTTTTAATAAATTGGAGACCATGATTCTGTCACGATTCTGGAGAAAAAGATTAGAAAACGAAACAAAATAACATAATTTACTAGTGGTTCTGACAGAATGTTCATTGCTTCATTGCAAGTCTTTTAAAAACACATTCATTTAAACAAAATTATTAAAAAAACAAAAAAAACAATGAAGGGGTCAGTGTCTCAATTCTTTAAGACTTGTTTTACTGTTGAAATCTCCTGAATGAATGATTCAATGACATAAACAGGCAGTTGGAACATTTAAACATTAAGACATTTAAACAGGCAGTTGGATGAGGATAAGCGTTACAATACATACAAGTGTTAAGATACTTTCGTTTTAATCGCTACTGTAGACAATAAGTGTTTATACCTAAACTAAACATTTATCCCAGTACTTTTGTTATTTAAATGTCTGTAACACAAAAATAATGATTATAATGTGATTGAAAAGACTGTTTGTGTTGCTGTTTTTGGATCAGTAGCAGTATGAATGCAGATTTCAATGTGTTTAACACTCACTTCACATCGTAAGCATCAGTGGAGCGTCACCGCTCATATCGGTGAAAGATAGCATTCACATCGGACGTGTAATGATGGCCGACCCTCTGATTCGTTAACATGGGCAGTGACAAAACGTGCTTCTCACACTCCACTGACACTCTTAATGTGAAACAGTCATAATAAACATAGCTAAATCATTGTCATTCAGGAATAATATCTTGTGGGTGTTTGAATTGAGATCTCGATCTTTTAAGGATTAATCATGCAGCTCTAGTGTAAACACTGGAAAATGTATTGCAAGGATATCCTCACGAGGTCTTGTGAGATCCGACTGGTCTCGCGAGACATATCAGATCTCGTCGCATCCCTAATCTTTAAACAATTTAAACAAGTTACTCATCGTCACTATCATGCAATATGAACATTTCAAACTCATATACACATATCAACCGACAGACATCTTTTAACTTATAATACAACAAAACTCATCAGAATCACATTGTTAAAGAATTAAGTTTGCATTTTCCCTTTGTGCAATTGCATCAGTACACATTTACAAATACAACCTTTCTACACATTGCAAAATGTGTGCTCACCAATATCCAAAGAAAAAAAAAACACGTATTTTATCCTCTTCGACTCTTATTTTCGACTTTTCGACTTTTATTTTCTTGTTCTGAATTATGCTGCTGCTCATCTCTTTGATATCACGGAGAAACTAAAGTAGCTCTTCCCTATAGGCCTTTTCACACTTCCGGGTTTTTGAATGCGGTATATGTAAATCGATTTCCGGTCAAAACAACAATGGCTGAAGCAACATCGAAATGTCACTGTAGCGTCCCTCAGTGCTCAAATAATAAGCAGCGACAACCATATTTAAGTTTTCACGCATTCCCCAGCTTTGAATATGACAGAAATAAGTGGGTGCATAAATGAATAAATGCTGCCATAAATGATGAGCAGTAGTAAAATTAAGGTTACAGTGGGCTGGTATTGAATCATAGCAGAGGTCAATTTTACAGATTTTATACTCATGCTAGTTTTGCTGTAAAGTTTTATTAGTAATCTCAGGTTGTATTACTGCACAGCATCTCATCTCAGGCAGCTCAGTTCAGCAAAGAAGATGGAGAGAGAACGCAAGCCATAGCATGCCTTCGAATTCTTGTTGAGAGAGCCATCAGAAGAGTGAAGGAATTTCACATCTGGGACACCACTGTACCTTTGACCATGTCTGAAACAGTTAACCAGCTATAGACTAATTGCTGCCTGATAAGCAATTTTCAGTCGCCGCTTGATGTTAAAGGTCACAAATCGGCAAGGGCATCATAGCCAGTTAATTTTAAAGTGTGGCTTTAATGTAATATAATGTATTACATCTTTATCTGTTGTGTGTTTTTTATTATAGTTTTCACTTTTTTTAAAAGGTATAATATATATGTTACACTTACCAAAATTATAAACGCAACACTTTTGTTTTTGCCCCCATTTTTCATGAGCTGAACTCAAAGATCTAAGACTTATTCTATGAACACAAAAAAGGCCTATTTCTCTAAAATATTGTTCACAAATCTATCTGAATCTGTGTTAGTGAGCACTTCTTTGCCGAGATAGTCCATCCACCTCACAGGTGTGGCATATCAAGATGCTGAGTAGATAGCATGATTATTGCACAGGTGTGCCTTAGGCTGACCATAATAAAAGGCCACTCTAAAGTGCAGTTTTATCACACAGCACAATGCCACAGATGTCGCAAGTTTTGAGGGAGTGTGCAGTTGGCATGCTGACTGCAGGAATGTCCACCAGAGCTGTTGCCCATGAATTGAATGTTCATTTCTTTACCATAAGCTGTCTCCAAAGGCGTTTCAGAAAATTTGACAGTACATCCAACCGGCCTCACAACCGCAGACCATGTGTAACCACACCAGCCCAGGACCTCCAGATTCCAGCATCTTCACCTCCAAGATCATCTGAGACCAGCCACCCGGACGGCTGCTGCAACAATCGGTTTGCATAACCAAAGAATTTCTGCATAAACTGTCAGAAACCGTCTCAGGGAAGCTCATCTGCATGCTCGTTGTCCTCATCGGGGTCTCGACCTGACTGCAGCTCGTCACTAGAGTGGGCAAATGCTCACATTTGATGGCATCTGGCACTTTGGAGAGGTGTTCTCTTCATGGATGAATACCATTTTTTACTGTACAGGGCAGATGGCAGACAGCGTGTATGGTGTCGAGTGGGTGAGCGGTTTGCTGATGTCAACGTTGTGGATCCAGTGGCCCATGGTGGCAGTGGAGTTATGGTATGGGCAGGCGTATGTTATGGACAACAAACACGGGTGCATTTTATTGATGGCATTTTGAATGCACAGAGATACCGTGACGAGATCCTGAGGCCCATTGTTGTGCCATTAATCCACAGCCATCACCTCATGTTGCAGCATGATAATGCACGGCCCCATGTTGCAAGGATCCAGTATCCAGTAACTTCGCACAGCCATTGAAGAGGAGTGGACCAACATTCCACAGGCCACAATCAACAACCTGATCAACTCTACGCAAAGGAGATGTGTTGCACTGCGTGAGGCAAATGGTGGTCACACCAGATGCTGACTGGTTTTCGGTCAGTACAGTAAAACTGCACGTTTTAGAGTGGCCTTTTATTGTGGCCAGCCTAAGGCACACCTGTGCAATAATCATGCTGTGGATGGATTATCTTCGCAAAGGAGAAGTGCCTTTTGTGTACATAGAAAAAGTCTTAGATCTTTGAGTTCAGCTCATGAAAAATGGGGGCAAAAACAAAAGTGTTGCGTTTATAATTTTGGTCAGTGTATATATTTTATTATATATATATATATATATATATATATACACCTTTAACATGTATATAAAATGCATATGTATATAATATATGGCAGGTAATAACTGTACAAACAATTAGACTCAATTATTTTGACAGTATTAACATTTTATATATTTACACAGTGCATGAGTAAAATTAAGCCTATTAGAGTCCACCCTTAAGATATTCATCCATGTATGTACAAAAATAGTAAAGGTCCAGGTTGTAATAAATAGTAACTGTCCCTCCACACTCATTCGACTGTTATGTCCTTTTCAGTGTCAGTGTTGAAGTCACACCAACATCTTGGAAGTGCAGCACCATCAATAGGGAGTTTTGGGAACAAAAGAGGACAGTTCAGAGAAGTCATTTAGCACACTGGAAATCAGAGGTTGGGGAGTGAGTCCTTTTACAGCTTTTCCAACAGCCAGTACCGCTGGGTCAGGAAGAGTACCTAAAAACAAATGAGTTGTTTAGGAAACATGTTGGGAAAGCAATTCAAGACATTCCATTTTTTTAATTTGTCTTTAATTTGTTATGTTATGTAAGATGTAAGATCCACTTTGTCCCAAACTGCCACCAGTTCCTCCATTTGGAGAGCCTAAAGCCGCCTTTTCACTATCTCCAATTAACGACAAGCAACAGACCGGAAGTCATTCATTTCCGATGGCGAGTAGTGTGGGAGCTGCGTGGAGTTCCGATCATATGTGCATGCAGAAATTTCGGATCCGATTAGGGCTGCTGATGCATTAAAATATTTGAACTTCGGCGGCTAGACCGTATGCGTCCGTCCGACCGGATGTGATGTATTCTATTAAAAACTGAGCGTATGGTTAGAATTACCAATATTTTGTTCACTTTAACATTATACTTTAAACACTATTTCTGTAAAATGGTGCTTTAGAATAATTATGGCAGAAGTAATTATTTTATAATTATTAAATCATTATTTACGTTGATTAGCCCCATAAAATCTACTATTTTATTTGGGGTCATTTGTTTTGTGACGAAACATTCATACATTGATTATATTCATTCAAATCATTAATTTTACCAAGGTGAATATGCCGAGGTAACGGTTGCTGGACGAACAGTTTGAAACTTCTGTGCGACCGCCACTAGGGGGAGAAATGCAAGAATCGTGTCCGAATGTTGTGTGCAGTGGAAAGGCGGCTTTAGTGTCTCACAGGAGTTGGGAGCTGTAATAGGGGAACAAACTCCAATGGAGTGGGATTAGTCTCAATAATAATTCACACAAAAGACACTTTGCACATGTGTAGCCAAATTCACATGCATGAAACCGGATTCATGTGCATGAAAAACATCCACAAAAACTGATTCAAGTGCACAAAATAAAAATATAAAAATACATTCATAAAATGTTTCACAGACATATTTCACAGATGTACAACTTTTGTGCAAAAAGTTTTGAATGTGTACAATTCACAAGTTTCTCATGTACACTTAAATCAGACAAATTCACAAGAGTGGCAAATTCACATTCACAGTACATGATAAACATGTAAAATTTAGCATTGTACACTTGTATTCTGTAAACTGTGTTTTGTGTTTTTGAAACATTTTATGAATTTATATTTTTTATTTTGAGCACTTGATTTTTTATATACATTTAAATCAGGTTTCATGCATGTGAATTTAGCTACGCATGTGTGCAAAGTGTCTTTTGTGTGAATTATTATTTAGACTAATCTCGCTCCATAAACTCCAGCCTCAACAGGAACGTTAATCTCTACTAGTGAAATGTTTCTTTACTTGTGTATGCTCTGTAGAGAGTAGATTTGCATTCACTTCTGGAAGAGATCCTCGTTTTTTTCACAACCAACTGATCCGTGGTCCCCTGAAAAACAACGATAGAAACTCTGTACATTTCTAATTATCTACCAACACTTTGCAATACTACTGTATAACTTGGTTTAAGGTTATTACCTGTGTCCTTGGTCTATGCCATGTTTGCAGCATGCTTGTGGATGCCATAGTTGGTGGTATGGTCTGCATCTGCGTCATGCTGAAGTGGGCTGTTTGGAAAAACATAGCGACAAGATGATAGGTACATCACAGTGCTTTGCTTGCACTTGCTTCTGAGCTCAACAGGCACTGTGTCAGCTTTTAAACCGATTTAAAGTAAAAGACAAAAGCCAGTATCAGTACACATTTATAAAGTGAGGCTTAGACTACAGAAAGAGCATTGATGAGAACCATCAAACAACATCTTTAATGAAAAAGGAAGAAAAAAAAATAAAAGAACTCAATATAGAAATCTGCAACCGCAGCATGAAAAAACGACTTAAAACTACACTATCAGCGTTATTTTTTCAATACTGTACTGCACTGGAAAATCCAAACAGGGATCGTGACATGCTAGGCATAGAATTTCTTAACTTCTAGTGTAAGAGATTAGTTTTATAAACAGGTCTTTCATTTTCTAAGTTAACCTGCAATGAATGTGGCTCCTCGCGCTTCCTCATTGACCTAAAACACCCACACCTCACGATAAACTCCCTGTTTCTCAGACTCGACACTGAACATTGCATAACAAAAATGAACATATTATTACACATATCATATTAAACATCATCATTCAATATGGTATGCTACTTCCTTTGACTACTCTTATCTGTTTTAAACTACTCTTGACCCTACAATTTGATAAAGGCAAGTATAAAAATAACATTTAGGGTATCACTAAACCATGCTAATTTATGGTTCGTCACTAACCTTCGTAATTAAAAATGTAATTTTTGTGAAAGAACTTATATCATTTGTTGAGTTTTGAGTACGGAGTAATTGGCACATTTTACTGAGTTAAATGTGTTCCTGGGTCAACATATTTTGTTGACCCTGGAACAACATTTTAATCCAAAAATTTAATCTTGACCACATCCCTACACCTAAACCTAACATTACCCATGAGTAATCCCTAAAATCAGAGGAAATGATAGATGAGTGACATTGATGTTTAAGCACCAAACACTGATTGTAAGCCTAAACTTCACAAAACTTCACAAAAACTTTTTTTCAAATCTGATTGGTTAATCACAATGTTATTCTAGGGTCAACAAAGATGTTGATCCAGGAACATGTTGACTTGGCAAAATCAGGTTCTGCGGAGCGTTTGCATGAAGGTCCACAAGACGAAAAGGGTATCTATACACAACAATCGATGTATCGTATGTGCGTTCGAACGTTCCAATGCCCATGCCCATTAGCATCTAACATGGTGGGGTGTGACTTATACTTAAACTCAGCAGGATTGGTTGATCACTGAAATGTCAGTCAATTTACTGACATACAATTTTTTTCGGTTTTATAATTTTTACACATTATATACTCAATTCTGATTTAAATTCTGCGTTCGGACGCAGGGGAAATTTTAAATATTTATTTACACTCGTATGACGGACCACAGATACAATTATGAGCCCGCTATGTAGCCAAGAGGGCAGGGACAGGCCAGGATTAGACAGAACAACAGTCAGAGGAGACAAATTGAGTTGTGGTGTGAGAAGAACAAGACAGGTGTCTTGGTGAGAGACCATTGTTAGCTTACACATAAACACACGTTAGCAAATGATATGTAATCAGGCAAAAGCAAAGCTAGTATTGGTCATCTATGAGTACTGATACTACTTACCCGTAACAGAAAACTAATATTCGTTAAGCAAGCATGTCACACTAGCGTTACGTGATATATAGCGGTTTCTCATCACCGCAGAAAAGAGAGAGAGGGAGATAAACACGTTTTTGTTTCATTATATTCTTGTGTGGGAAATGCGAGGCCATGGTCACAGCTGAGGAAAGTCAGTTCTGCAGGGAATTAGGTACATACTGAGCCTTAGTGAAGAATGTGAGCCCCACACTTGTTGTGCAGTTTTTGACTATGCACCCAGGCTTTGAGGCTTGCTGTCTGAACTCATGATAGGTGCTGCCGATAGCCTATGCACTCCCTAGGGTCAATGGTCACGCCGGTGATACCAGCTCACTTTTTTTTAAGATCAGTGCGAAAGACACTAAAAATACTCTGTCGATTTTGGTCACACAAATACGTGTTATACATCATTCTAAACCATTAAGTGTGCAAACATGTACATCCATCTTGCTCACATATTATTGTAGCAGAGTTTGTGCTGAATACAAAAAAGAAAATAACAAGTAGCTGAAATAAGCACAAATGTCAGGGCATGTCAAAACATCTAAAGGACCCCTAAATCAGCTCAGACCCCAGAGGGTTATGGAAGTGCACTTTTTTTTTTTTTTTCCACCTGGGATAGCATTAAATTAAGATGATTACATTTTACTTCTACACCAGAAACACAATCTATGTCTAATGCTTACGAGAGCACATTTTAAAATATAATTGGTACAATTAACATCAAGCTACACTTGAAAATGTTTGATTATTAATATGTTTGCTTAAAATCCACTTTAAAACCATCATCGGGTATTTGTAATAACTTCAGATAGTGATCCAGAGTTGATTTTGATTCTATAATACAGTAGGCAGACATGCACTCTTTGTATGTTTTTTTTTTAATGGATTGAATGCTGCCTGCTTATTGTTTGTCATAAACATCCTTCATTGTTAAAAAAATACAATGAACTGCAATTGCCAATAATCATATTTCTGTTTACGTTCATAATTCAAGTGTAGAAAAATGTTAACACTCAATTTTATATATATACAGAAGGGCAGGAGATACCTGACTGGCAGATCTAGAGTGAATGCACTCTGACTCGCACACATGGAAGAAAACCGACAGTTCAAAACCACCAGAATGGTGGACCACGACAGAAGTGGGGAATGATCACCTAAATCTAATATTTCTTTATTTTAAGAGGTGCAGAGTTGTTTGAAGCCAAAGTGAAGAAACAGGTGGCAGCAAGATTAGAAATGGAGAAAAAATCTGTGGAAATACTGAAGAAACAGTATGGAGTTACTTTCTTCTTCTTCTTTTTTGTCATTGATTAATGCTGATGATTAATGTACTTTAATAATATATGTTAGTGTAAAGCTGGTTTCATTATTGTCCCACAGAATGGAGAAAATCAAGTCAAAACAAGAGATTGCTCCTTATCAAGAGGTTACATCATCTGCTGCTCATGCTGAGTCCTCATATTGCCCAAAGCAAAATGGTAGTCCACTTTAAGCAAATATTTTCATATTATTTAGCTGTCTTCTTACTGGTGCTTATTTCAGTTGTTAAGCCATAGCACAATGGCACCAAACTTCAGAATAATCTTAAGAATAATATTTAATGAACAGTGAAAATGTATGTGCGCCTGCTTGTATGTTCAGATGGGGACTGTGGCTATGATCTGTTTGAAACTGACAGTGAGGAGGAGGAAGAGGAGATGAAAGACAAGACACAGGACAATATTTCTCCAAAGAAGAAAACTGCTTTTCAGGTATGGGGGGTTGGTTGGTTGGTTGGTTGGTTGAGGAAGGGGCAGCAGTGGTGGGCCTGTCAGAGCCAACAAGGCCTTCTCTGCTTGCCTAAACTTCAGAATCACTGACATTCATTTAAAAAAAAAAAAAAAAAAAAAAAAAAAAAAAAACATTTTCAGCTGGAGACATGACATCAGGTGTTGCCAGTGTGAAAAAAAAAACTGCCTTGAGGCCTTCAGAATCAACAGTGCAGGTGCATGTAGCTTAAAAATAAATGTTGTACAATTATTGTAACATAAAATAAACTGTTGCTTTAACCAATCAGATTTCCGGGGCCATCTATCAAGTGTTTGGTAATGTCAGCATTTATATGTCTTTTAGATAATTGGACTAGTCAGCGCTAGCAAACCATATCGATCTTGCAAATCTGTAGAAAACTGCACAAGCTAAAATATATTCATGTAGATTTAACAGTTGTTTTTTAACCCACAATAGCTGACAAAGGAGAAGAAATTGGGTCACAGATATATCTACAAAGCCATTTTCAAGATGGACTGTTTAATGTCTGTTTCATTTATACTCTTTTATACTTATTTATACAGTATATATACTGTTTCATTTATATTTTGTGAGACTCACAGAAAAACATCTCAGGTTACGCATGTCCTCTAGCAAACACTTTAGGGAATGACTGGTGTCTGAAGCATGTGAAACGTCTCAGGTTACGTATGTAACCCTGGTTCCCCGAAGGGAACGAGACGCCGCGTTGAAACGCTTTGGGAACGCCTTCAGCGTGACCGCGCTCTGAAACACGTGTGCAATCAGACCAATAGAAGAACGAGACGTCATAGGCGGGTGACGTCA